>NW_027136089.1:97500-100000 GCF_039906515.1 Pseudorca crassidens | reverse complement strand
TGGGGAGAAAACCCGGCGGTCGCCCCCCGACCGCCGGGCCCTCCTCCCACGCCTCCTTCCGCGACCGACCGAACCGACCGACTCCCAACCCTCTCTCGCTCTCCCCTCTCTCTCCCCCCGTCTCCGTTCTCCGCCTCTCCACCCCTCACGCCGCCGACGCCACACAGCCTCCACGCAGCCGCCAGACGGCCCCGCCACGACGAGCGACGGACGGACGACGCCGTGCGCCCCCGCCCACCACCGACAGGCGCCCACCGCCGGCCGGCTCGGGGAGCGTGCACGAAGCGCCGAGCGGCGCGGCCGCAGCCCGGGGGAAAGCGCGCGGCGGCAGGCGACGCCGCGGCGTCCCGCGGGTCGCCGCCGGGGCACGCATCCCCGGGGCGCGGCCGCGCACGCACGACTCGGCCTCGGCCCGAGACGCCCGCCCCGACACGGCGAGGCGAGGCGGCGGGGGCGGGCACGGATCCCGGACGCGCGGGTCGGGGCCCCGCGGAGGAGGCGGGCCGGACCTCGCCGGGACGCCGCCGGGGGCGGGCGGCGTACGACGGCGGAACGGACGCGGCCCAACCACCACCGCCGGCCCCGGCCGCGAGGGCGCGGGACCGTCCCCGCCCACCGACACCCCGGGGGTAGCGCCCAGAGACCGCTTGCGGCGCGAGGGCGCTTCCCGAAGGGGGACCGACCGCGGAGGCCACGCGGCCAGGGCCTCGTCGCGAGCTCTCTCTCTCTCCCCTTCTCTTCCCGCTCGCGGGCAGCGCGCCCCCGTGGACGGGGGGCGCCGCGTCTGCACTTAGGGGGACGGAGGGCCCCGGCGGCCCTGCGAGCAAACCCCCAGCCGCGCCACCCCCGGGAAGGCGCGCGCGCGCGCGCGCGCACGCACGCACACCCCGGGGGGGGGCGATTGATCGTCAAGCGACGCTCAGACAGGCGTAGCCCCGGGAGGAACCCGGGGCCGCAAGTGCGTTCGAAGTGTCGATGATCAATGTGTCCTGCAATTCACATTAATTCTCGCAGCTAGCTGCGTTCTTCATCGACGCACGAGCCGAGTGATCCACCGCTAAGAGTCGTACGAGTTTTGGTTTCTCTGGGTTTCGGCGGGGGGGGTCCCCGCCGGTGGCACGGCACCTTCCCCCGGAGGGGCTGCCTCTGGCCGGCCAAGTCAGACAGAAAACAAGCAGACCGGAGGGGGCCGGAGGGTTTCACCACGGGGCGCCCGGCACCGACCCCGCGGGCGGGGCGGGCTCGGACACCCCACAGGCGCCCGGGGGGTTCCCACCTGCCCCCCCCAACCCGACCGTGCGCGCAACACACACACACAGGGGACGCGGGGCGCGCAGGCGCGCGGCGCACGGCCCCGGCCCGCACCACGGCCGCCGGGTAGCCCCCTCCCGACGGCCGCGGCGGGGTGGACCGGCGGCGCCGCGGCGGCGCGGCGCCCCGGCCCCGTGTGCGGTGAGGTGCCGGTGGGGGGGGGGGTGAAGCGGAGCCTGGGGGAGAAGGGAGGGGCCTCCCGACTCCCCGCGGGCCCGACCGCCCCGACCCCAAGGCGGACGGGCGACCCCCCATGGGTCTTTAAACCTCCGCGCCGGGACGCGCTAGGTACCTGGAGAGGGGGGAGGCGGGCGAGGCGTGGGGGGTGGGGCTGGGCGCGGGGCGCCCCCACGCTCACCGCCGCCCCGACACCGACCGACACGCTTCTCCGCCCGCGGCCGCCCGCAACACGCGGGGGCCTCGGCGCTACCGGCCCGTGACGCGGGACCCCGGCCGGGGATCCGGGCCGACCGCCACACGAGACACCACGGCCACCGCCCGACGACGCCCCCACACCCGTGTCCCCGAAACCGGGCGGAGACCTTCCCCACGCTCGCGCCCGGACGCGGCCCTCTCTGCTCCTGAACCCCAAACCCCCGGCCCCCGTGGCCCTAGCCCGGCCCGCGCCCGCGTTCCCGGGGCACCCCTTGTCGCCACCGAGGGCGTAAGGGGAGCTTCGACGGGAAGCGGGTGGCGAGCGCGGGCAGGGGGCGCACGGGGAGGGAGGGCGCGAAAGAGAGAGAGAGAGCGAGAGAGAGCCGGACGGACGACGGAGGGAGGCGAGGTCCCGGGGCTCGGGACACAGGTAAAGAGGCGCCCGCCGAGGGGGCGGAGGGCACGGAGCGGAGGACCGACGACCGACCGGCGGGGAACCGGCCCAGGGCCGGCGGCGGGAAGGCGACGGGCGGGCAGGCGGGCGGGCGGGCGGCCCCCCCAGGGGGAGCCGCCACCGCCACGCCACCGCCGCGCCACCCACCCCGAGACGCACCGGAGGCTCCGCGCGGGGTGTGGGGCGGTCGCGAACGGGGTTGGGCGTGACCGGCACCGGGGACGGAGGCACGCGTGGGAGGCCGGGCCCGGCCAAACCCCGGACCCCTCCTCCTCCTCGGACCCAGACCTCGAGGGGACGACGTGGCGGGGAGGTCGGGCGGGAGAGAGACGCGCCGGGAGAGCCCCACGACGTTCGCGG
>NW_027136089.1:90000-95000 GCF_039906515.1 Pseudorca crassidens | reverse complement strand
CGCCGCCGCGACGTCGCGGCGTGGAGGGACGAGGGAGGGGGGAAGGGGGGCGGCCCCACCGGGGCTCTCCCCGCACCTCCGACCCCCACCCCACCAACCAAAGCGGCGCGGCCCGCAACCTCGGCGGCCCGGGAGCGGGGCCACGGGCACCGGCAGGTCGCTCCGGAGGCCGGCCGGCGCGTGCCCGCTCGCCCGCGCTCACACGGACGGGGGGCGGCGGGGGCTCGGGCCGAGGCCCGGCCACCCCTCACCTCCCCGCCCGCCCGACGGGAGCGGGGCATCGCGGGCACGGCGGCCGGTCCGCGACGGCCGGCCGGGGTCCCGACGACCCGCGCTCGGGCGAGCGCGCCGGGGCGGGGCGCGGCGCGGCAGGGGGACGGACGGCGGTCCCCCCAACCTCGCCCAACACGCAACGACGCCGGCGGACGGGCGGCGGCGGCGGCGGCGGCGGACCACGGAGCGGCGCCGCGGCAGGCCCGGGAAGCGAAACACACCGGGACGCGGCCCGGGGGTCGGCAGACGCGACGGACGGGGCGGATGGACGGACGGGAGACAGGGCCGACGAGGCGCGGCTGGCTCGGCCGCCGCCGCGGAGGCGCGGCGACGACCTCGCGGAAGACGTGGTGGGCGGGGGCGGACGCGCGCCGACGCGAGGGAGGCCCGGGGGCCATCCTAAGGGCACGGACGCGAGTCGGCCGCCGGGGCACGACACGGGGTCTCACCGCCAGAGGCCTCCAGCGCAGGGGCGGTCCCGCGGCACCCAGGACGCCGACTGGCCTCCTCGGCCCCCCACCAGGGTGCCCCCCCTCGCGGGGCTCGCGCCCACCACCGCCAAACACCCACGAGCCGCGGCCAGCCCCGCGACAACAACACTCTCCCGCGCGCACACCGGCCGCCCCACGTGCCCCGCCACACACGCCTCCGCCGCCGCGCCCGACTCCCCCGCCTCAGGGACCGTGAGCACTCCACCCGGGGACGCCGCCCGCCGCGGCGGCCGGGGCGGGCGACACCCTCACGTGGGCGAGGCCGGCTCGATCCCAGACGGGGAAGGGGGCACGGAGGGCTGGGGGCCGGGGAGGGCCGGCGGCCACGGGGAGGGGGCGGCACGCACACACACAGCGGCGAGGGCCGCGGGGCAGGGGCGCAGGGGCGCCCGCCCAGGGACAGGAAGGGCCGAGGCACGACCGGGCCCGCCAGGGAAACAAGCGCGGGGTCCCACCGCCACACACACGAGGGCGGTCCCACGACGCCTGGGACGCCGGCCGGCCCCGGCCACCCTGGGGGTCTCCCACGACCCGGCCCCGCCGCCGGGGCCCGTGTGCGACGGTTTCCCCCCGCGTGACACGGAGGGACCCGTCCGCCCAAACTCAACCTCCTCCGTCCTCGCCACATCCGCCTTCATCTGAGTCCGACCCCCGGGGCTCGCGCCCCAGGGAAACGCTCCCGAGCGAGGCGACCCGCACCGTGCCCACACACCGCCCCCGGCCGCGACTCGCGGCGAGGGCAGGCGCGACGGGCTCCTCGCGGCTGCGGGACTGGGGAGTCGGGACGTCCGTGCGTCCCCGAACCCCACCTCGGGCTCGCCACCGCGCGGGTCACCGCACGCGCACACACACGCGCACACACGGCCCCGCGCCGGACGCCGGCCTGGCGGGACCCTCCCCCGACTCAGAGGGGGGAGGCGCGGGCCGCGGTAGGCAAAGAGCGGCACTCGGCCCCACCGCGGGGCCGGCGCAAGCCCTCCCGCGAGGGCGAGGGCCTCTGCCGCCCACGTGGCTCTGGCAGTGGCCACCGTGGCCCACTGCACGCTTGGGAGGGGCAGCGGCTGGGGGGTCCGGTACCCCAAGGCTCCCTCTCGGATCGCTAGAGAAGGCTTTCTCACCGAGGGTGCGTCATCCCCCACCCATCGTCTCTGCCCTTCGGGCCCACGGAGGCGCTCCACGAGCCACCAAGTCCACGACTGGCCGTGGGAGGGGTGGGGGGGTCTGCGGTATGGGTAAGCACACGGCCCACTGGAGCGTTCGCGGCCACAGCCTCGGGGGCACAACCTCTGCCGCCCCCCAGGCTCGTCCACCGGGCTCCGGAAGGGGGGAGCACGCCCGAGAAGCGCGACAGACGCCCCCTTCTCGCAGGCCCCGGCCCAACGCGATCGCACCCACGCCCGTGTGCGACTCCCCACACACACGCAAGTGGGGGGCGGCGGCACACGCGGCGTCGGCCCAGCCACGAAGTCAGTCCCCCCCACGGCACACCGTGGGAGGACGATGGCGACGAGGTGGCAGGCCCCCGTCCCCCACCGAGGGAGAGAAACAGAGGCAAGCCCCCGCGCCCTTTACCGTCTCGACCCCCCCAAGAGAGCCACTCACGGGACACACCACCGCGGCGGAGACCCCGAGGAGCACGCTGGGAAAAGGGAACGACACCACCGCTCGGCCTCGCGCGCCTGAGGGACGACCTGGAGCGCTCCAGGGGCACCACAGAGGACCGAGCAAGTCACGCTCACGCGCCGGCAGCGGGCGCGCGGCGCAGCGGCGGGACGGCCCCCACCGACGCGGGGAGGACCGCCCGCGAGGCACACGCCAAGGAGGCGAAGCGAGAGCGTCTGCTGCGTCCGAGGACCACGGCCCCGCCCACGCCATGAGGCAGGAGGCGGGAGACCGCAGGTCAGGGCCGGAGACCACCACCCCTGCCTCCCACACACCCCTCGGCAGGCCGGCAGGGCGTGACAAGAGAGGCGAGGGGCCCGCGGACAGAACGAGAAGAGCGGTCCCGTTCGCCAAGAACGTCCGTCCCTCGTCTGGCGCGACTTAAGGCCCGGCCCAGGAGAGCGCGACATCACCACATCGATCAGTCAATCCAGAGAGCCAGGGGCCACGAGGGCCCCGAGGGAGGAGGGGCACGGCGAGGACCCTCACCGGAGGAGCCTGCTTCAGCCTCAGCCGGCACCCAGCCCCCCCCTTCGCTCCCTCTTGCCTTCTCGGGCAACAGTGGCCGACGACCCCGCGAGGAGAACGCCTGACACGTGGCACGGAGCCTGCGGGTTGGGGTCGTCTCAGCCACCACCGGGTGCCTGCGGCGGGGAAGGGGAGTCACACGGGGTAGAAGACCCACGCACCACCTCGCCCCGCCGCCCTCGGGTGAGCCAGAGACCGGAGGCGGCACCGCGGGTCGGGTCAGCCGGGCGCACACACGAGAGCCGGCGCGCAGGCCCAAGCGGGCGGCTCAAGTGGCAAGGGCCGGTTCGGGCGCCGGACGGCGGTCCAAAGCCCAGCGCCCTGCGCGCGTCCAGAGTCCCAGAACCCCCAGCGAGAGATGCCAGAGGAGACCGTGTCAGCACCTATCTGGTGGTAAAAAAGGCCCATTTCAGGCGAAAAAAATCACGGCGCCCGGCAGCGGGGCCCATCCACGAACCTCGGGGGGGCTCCCCGGGACCTCGGCCCGGCTACCTCTCCCCAACACTTCCCCATCCACAGCAGCCCCGGAGCTCTCTCGGGGCCATCTGGTCGACCCGAGGAGCGGGGGCGGCAGAGTGGAGCGGGGCGGGGCGGGAAAACGTGTCAGAGGCAGCGAGCGGGCCGGGGTCGCCCTCCCCGGATCGCCCGCGCGAGCAGGTACCGTACCGCAGTCCCTCCGAGTCCCCGGGCGAAGACTTGGTTACAGAAAAGGAACTATCCCACTCTGCCGCCTCTGACGAGCGGGGCCCACGAGGGACCGCGCCCGGGCCCAGGCCGCCCTATCCGGGCCACCCAGTACGACTCGGGCCGGTCCCCACCGCCACCCCCACCCCGGCCGGGACTCGCGGTGGAGGAGGGGGCGGGGGAGGGCGAGAAAAAGTCGCGTCCGCCGACCGGGACCCACGTGGGCCCGCTAAAGGGCCGGGTGCGCCCTCCCCGGCCACCCGCGCGAGCAGGTCCCGGCCCGTCCGCGTCCCCGGACCCAGGGGGACTTGGAAACATTTTCGCACGGAGGCACCTCCCAGGCGACCGGAGCCCACGAGGGACCGCACCCGGGCCCGGGCCTCTCTCTCCGGGTCACCCCTCGCGGCCCAGCCCGGTCCCCACCTCCGGAGTCCGACTCGGAAAAGCATCGGTCAGAAAGAATCCGACCACCGGGACCCACGCGCGCCCGCCAACGAGCCCGTCGCGCCCTCCACCGGCCTAAACGCACGGGCACGGGCACGGGCCGGTCCCCACCTCCGGAGCGGGGCGCTGTGGGGACCGGGCGGTGGGGGGGGGGGAGGGAGGGAAGGAAGGAAGGAGGGTCGGGTGGCCGGGTCGGTCCCCGCGGCCGGATGCTGGTCGACCAGGCCAGGCGGCCCCACAGACCGGCTCGAGAGCGCGGCGACAGTCACACCCTCATAGGCCTGCACGCCCAATCTCAAGCGACAGCAGGAGGCGCCCACGCCTGGGCCCCACCGGGACAGTCACCGCCAGCGTCGCCCGGCTCCCGGAACTCTGCCTCGGGCCCGGCGGCCGAGTCACAGCCCTCACGAAGGTCGCCGAAGCTCCAGAGACAAGGGACAATATAAAAGCGGCCGCCAGGTGGCTCCCGACAACGGCTCCAACGTCCCCGGGCCGGGTTCCCTGTCGCCGGCCGGCCACCGAGGATGCAGCAGCGCCGGGCCGCCCAAACGCCCGAGCTCAGCCCGCCGGGGCGAGCCGGCGGGCGTCTGGCGCGGCCCCGAGGCGTCCGTCTCGGAGCTAGCTCCCGGGACGGCACGACACGGCGCGACCCCGGCAGCAGACGGGGGGGGGGGGGGGGGGGTGGCCGGGGAAGCTGGGAAGACGTCGCCGGGAGGCCGCCTCGAAGGAAACGCGCTCCCCACGCGACTCCTCGGCGGGGGCAAATCCCACGGAGACGCCGGCGGGGCCCGGGGCGGCCGGCACGGGGTGCCCAGAGGGTCACGAGCAAGATCCCCGGCTGCCCGGACGGAGGGAGGGAGGGAGGGAGGGAGGGAGGGAAGGCGGGGACTGGCAAACCGAAACCAGGCAAGCACTCAG
>NW_027136089.1:77500-85000 GCF_039906515.1 Pseudorca crassidens | reverse complement strand
GGGGCGCTTTCATGGTGGGGAGGAGGGGGTGGTGGCCCATAGAGGTGGGTCCCTTCGATTCACCCCATCTCAGGTAGTGCCCTATGCAAAACGTTTGCTTTCATACCATCAGGATCCTAACTTTGGAGAGTTTCCCTGCCTTAAACGTCCTCTGCCCTCCGCCTATTCATCCACCATCCACCACCACCCCGCTGACCTGTTCATCCCGTCCATGGTTTTTCTCTTCCGAGAAAGCATGTTACCTACGGCTCGTCCCCAGGCTACGTACGTGTCCATTCACCTCCTGAAAGACATGTCTCGGTCACCTCCGAGAGAGTTCTTGGCAGTGAGGAATAAAACCGCCACTGTCAAGGTCCGCGTGCAGGTTTCTGCGTGGACCTCAGCCGTTCGACTCCCCGCGTCACCTCGGGTCCATTCATAGCAAGGAGTCCTCCGAGGGCCGGGTCTTACGGTGAGAGTGTGTTTGGCTGTGAAAAACACCACCCCTGTTCACAGAGTTCCCAAAAACGGGGGGGTGGGGGGTTGGGGGGTTGGGGTGGGGGTCGGGGTGGAGCTGAGGAGGGCACGGCACGTCAGCATACCGAAGCGTCCGGAACCCCGAGGAGGCGGGCAAGGAAGGAAGATGTCCCCGGGACAAAACCTTCCCTCCCCGTCCTTAGGGTCGATGGCTGGACCTGAGAATTCCATGGACACGAGACGGATTTATGAAACCAGAATTCCAAGAAAGGGGACCTGGCTGGCCGAGACCCCAAAATGAGTCTCTTTGGGGTTTGTTAGGGCGGCAGGCCAGGAGACACCCGCCGTGTTCCACCCGACTCCCAAATGGGGCGAGTTTATCGAAGAAAAAAAAAAAAAAAGCCAAACCAAAAGCAAACACACACGCAGACAGAAACCCCAGCAAACACACACACACACACACACACACACACACACACACACACACACACACACACACACACACACACAACTCTGGGTGCGCTATCTGCTGTCCATGATTTCCCGTGCCTTTTGGACATGGCTGATAGGGATGGACATGAAACGGCAGGACAGCAAGCTGGCATCTCGGCCGGCCTAGAGAAGTTTCCCGAGTGAAATATCAGAACCAGGGCGGGGTGGGGATGGGGGGCGCAGAGAGAGGCGGGGAAGGGGGGCCCACGTCACCCGGGAGAGAAGCGGGGGGAGGGGGGCGCTGACCGACCTCGGTTCACCCCGTCCCCCTCCGGCCGAGAACCTGCCTTCGCTTCCTGCCCTCAGGTGTGTGAGAGGAGCAGGTTTCTTTCCCATAACTACCAACACATCATTTCAGTCTTGTTTGTGGGTTTCTTTTTGTGTGTTCGTTTTCTGGACGAGGCCAAAGAACCCTTCCAGTGAGTGGAGGCGTGTGTACAAAGGAGGATCTGACAGGACGGGAGGGTGCGGGTCAGTCCCTGTGCCAAGAAACCCAGAGAATCTGTCGTAGCTGAGGCTCGGGCCTTTTGCAGAAATAGGCCAAGAGAGTTCAGAGTTGATCCTTCACTGCCAAACAGTCATCACAGCAGTTTCCTGGAAGGGATTGTGTTGCAAGAGCCAGCGTGGTGACCCTCAGGCCTCAGGCCTCAGGCCTCAGGCCTCAGCCCGGCAGGCAGGCAGGCAGGCAGGCAGGCAGGCAGCGGCTATTGTCTGTTGGTCCCGCCCCCACCCCCACCCCCACCCCCGTTCCTTCTCCAGAGCTCCTTCCTAAGTCCCCTGGACTGACCTTTGCCAGGAGCGGGGGAGGGGAGGGGAGGTCCGGACGATTCATTCGGCAGGGCCTCGTTCAATCGCTCCATTCAAATGCAGAAAGCTCTCCGGTCAAGTCGGAGCCTTTGACTTTGCCTCGAGCTTCTCTTTAATGAATGGCTTTGTCTTTTTTCTTTCCCCAATTTCCCCACCCTTAGGCTGTCCCCTCCAAACTGCAGGGAGGGAAGGAGGGAGAGAGGTAAGGGATGGGAGGAGGTTGTGTGAGAAACAGGCCTTTTTTTCCAGGCAAAAGATGTCCCCTCCTTTTCCTAACCCAGGAAACCCCACTACACCATTTGAGAATCATGGACATGCATGGAAGCAGATGTCTTCACTTGAGATCTTCCTCCGCAGGAGGACAGAAAGGCGGGCCAGTGTGTCCCTCTTGTGCTGGCCGGTTCTTAAGTCACTTGAATTCAAAATAATCAATAGAGCATGGAGGCAGATTTTGGGGCGGCCTACTCTGGAGCCCAAGAGTTCCCTCCTCTGAAAGTTCCTTGGAACATATTAAAGCTGAGCTGGTGACTCGTGTGTGTAGGGATGTGTGTGTGTGTGTGTGTGTGTGTGTGTGTGTGTGTGTGTGTGTGTGTGAGTGAGTGAGTGAGTGAGTGAGTGAAGGAGATTTCTAGATGTCAGGGTCGAAGCAACTTTAGAAGTCTGCAACACCTCTGATGATGTCGTCGGGTGTTTGGTTCAAATTTCGGAGTGGCTCTCAAAGAAACAGGCACGAGGATTGTTTCCATAGGAGCCGTTGTGGCCGTTTCGTCAAGTTCTCTAGCTTCCGTTTGCAGAGCTTCAGGCAAAGGGCCATTTTAGTTCTCAGTGAGGCCAAGTCAAAAGGGTGGGAGAAAATGGCAAACGTTCATGGGGAGAGTCGTAGCCAGATATTGGAGGGAACTCAAAAAACTTCGGGATGCAGTCCAGTTTTCAGGTTAAGAACAACACCCTAAGGGAAACGAGTAGCTCCAGAACTTCATATCCACAAGTGAGTATCCCCGTTTTATGGAAACATAATTTTGGCCTCCAAGTAACGTATGCAAATAACTCGGTTGCCAAGGAAATAAGAAGCCTCACTGAGAGTTTCTGAATTAAGGAAGGTAGGGAGAAAAAGATCAGTGATTCCATCCTGCTGACAGAGGTATAAGTTACCAAATGGAGGTCCATCTTTAAAAATAAAAAAAAAGAAAAAAGAAAAAAGAAAATTGGGTTTTGTTGGTTTGTTTTTGTTTTTCCTTGTACCTGGAAAACAAAAGATTTAAGAATCAGTCCTAATCCCTCTGTCTCTCTGTCTCTTCTTTCTCTCTGTCTCTCTCTGTCTCAGTGTCTCTGCCTCTGTCTCTGTCTCTCTCTGTCTCTCTCTCTCTCTCTCTCCCCCCCTCCATATATACATATACATATATATACATACATACATGTATATACATATACCTACATACGTGTGTGTGTGTGTGTATATGTATATATGTATATATATATATATATATATATATATATATATATATATATATATATATATATATATATAGGTATTTTACGTAGGGTTTTTTTTTTTTCACATTCTTTTCTCTCATAGGTTTATTACAAAGTATTGAGTAGAGTTTCCTGTGCTATATAGTAGGAGGCGCTTGCTTGTTGATTACCGATTTTATGTACAGTCATGTGTACATGGTCATCCCAACCCCCTAAGTTATCCCCCGCTTCCCCAATCCGTCCTACTTTACACAAGTAGTCATACACATTATCATCCTGTTCATCAGTTCATTCAATCCCGTGTAAGTCATCCTTGTTCTACTTGGAGTCCAGTCTTTCCATCGGTTCTGCCGACCTTGCCTGATGATCGAGCGTGACTGGACGAGTGACGGTTCCAAAAAGTTTGCAAGAGCTTCTGTGAAGGATTGTAGGATTTGCCCAGCGAAGCGGGTGCCGTGATCTGATCACAGGGGAGGCTGTGGAAGGTAGACCCCAAGTGGCAAACACATTTTGTTTTTTTAACAGTCTCTGTGCCACGGTGAGGACATCAGGCTTGCAGTGAGTGAGGGAAGACTTCAACCCACACGGAAGACATACCTACGGCCACAAGAATGTGGATGACCCCTACTAAGTGGCAGTGGAATGAAGTCCAGTGGCTGGGGTTCAGAGGGTCCAGAGAGAGGAGGTTTTCTTTCCAGAGAGAAAAATAGTTCCCACCCCCCCCCCCCCCCAGGGTTACAAGCATGACAGGTCAGACGTTGCCGGTAGACTGTAGAAATCTTCCCGCCAATGTCTATGTACAATTGGGGTCATCTTCAAGGCACCATGGGTGGGTGAAGGAATGCAAGGTGGAGTGTGGGGGTGGGGGAGGGGGGAGGTTGGCCAGGGAGTAACCAACCGGCCGGGCCGCCGTCTCCCGTCTGCCATAGCCCCGACCGGCTGTTGACAGGACAGAATGGACTCGATCCACGTGTGCCCCGCCACCCCCACCACCTTTCAACAGGCTGTTGTTGCTGCCTTGGCGTGAACGTCGGTTAGAACACCTCCCTGATACTGGGTTCCGTCCCTTTCGTGTGAGCCTCCATTTTGACGACGACAGACAACCCTTTATGCCAGGGCAGAGAAGACTTCCAGGAAGAAACATCCCATCATGTCTGGAACAGTTAGAACACATCGGTGTACAGACACAAGCCAAAGTAGACTTCACGTTGTTCCTTCCTCTTTGACGACGCTTCCCGTGTCATCGAAGCTCTCCAAGAAACGTACTCAGTTTCATCTCTCTCGTTTCTCAGGAGAGAGAACACATTTTTGGGCTATTTCGAGGGCCCTCTCCTCCTGCATCCTAACTCAAAGTGCGTTCTAAGTCCAAAGGACTTCACCTGTCCTTCAACCGGGGGGCAAGTGTGTCCAAAATATCCAAAAGGTTGTAAAGCACTTAATCGGATATAGGTCACTGTGAAACAGTGCTTCGCTAGCCAGGTCACCGACATCCCAAGGAGAGACTTGCTAGGCAGAGAGAGAAGCTTCTTCTTCAGTTCCGAGCCACACCTGGTTCTTTGAATCTCGAGAGGACTAAGCTGATGTGAGTCCTCCGAGACCTGATAACGGCAACCTAGAAAATAAGTGATGACTTTTGACAAGGCATAAGCTTTTCTTTCTTGCTTCCTTTTCCTTCCTTCCTTCCTTCCTTCCTTCCTTCCTTCCTTCCTTCCTTCCTTCCTTCCTTCCTTCCTTCCTTCCTTTCTTCCTTCCTTCCTTCCTTCCTTCCTTCTCTCTCTCTCTCTCTCTCTCTCTCTCTCTCTCTCTCTCTCTCTCTCTTTCTTTCTTTCCTTCCTTCTCTCCTTAAAGATAAAGGAAGAAACCTTTCCTAATCTAATCTAATCTCTCATGATGGACAGAGCAGACTGATGAAAGAAAAACCCAAACCCTAAACCCAAACCCAAACCTTGTCCTTTTAACATAGAGAGACAACTAAATTCTATTTTTGCACTTGTTTCACGTTGATACGAAAACTCATTTCTGTCTTTGAATCCATCCTCATCTTATCCAGTCAGTCCTGACCACGGATCCGATTCCTTTCCAAAGACCATTTTCTTCACACACCTTTTCCAATCGTCTGTGCCCATTTTTAGCCTGTCCCTCGTTTTCTTTCTTTTCCATTGAGAAGTGACCACCTTTAGGACTAAAATCTCTTTCTCCTTCCCCCAAACATTATCTGCATATCTTCTACTTTGCCTCCCCACTCCCCCAAAAAAGTCCTCTTCCTACCATGAGGATGGCGACATCAGGTAGCTTGGACCACACACGTTCCGTTCCTTCTTTGGAATGCCTCGTCCTTGGACACTGTCTGTTTTTTTTTTTTTTTTTTTTCTTTCTTCAGTCAGTCAGTGAAAGTAAGGAAGCCAACCACAGTGAACAGTGTGAACATGGAATACTTTGTAGAAGTCTAGGCTCCTACCGAGTACACTCTTTCCCTAAAGCACAAGATCTATCTAGGCATGGAACCAAACATGCTCAGTCTCTCCTCCGTAAGAGGTCCAAAGCAGGGAGACCCTTAGACTTGTGGAGCCATGAACATTTCAGTATTTTATCTTATGTGGAGGTGATGTAGACACTCGCTGAGATTTCACCCTGCCAATGGCACTTAGCCAACCTCTAAGCCTAGAGATGACCAGAGATGTTGGAAAGTCTTGAAGTCGGCCTATGGAAAACAATCATTGGGGGGAGAGTTCCCCTTAAACATTCTTATCTCGTTAACATCTATGCCCTCTATTCGTTAGGAGCAGTCCTACTTAGATGATTCGTGAACATTTCATGAGACATGAGGGCGGTTCAGTTCGTCATGGTGTCTACACCTCCCGCCCCCCTCCCCTTTCACGTGAGAGATTTTCTTCCTGATTTCAGAGGGGAGAAGTAAAAGAGAGTCAGAGCGTCCCTCTCGTGGTGTTGTCAGTCTAATTCCAAAACTTCTCTATGCCACGGAGGCACGTTTGGGGGCGGCCTACTCAGGGCCCCAAGACTTTCAAAGTCAAACTCAAGGAGGACGTAAATGTACTTCATGCCACCGAACCCGAACCCGAACCGGTGAACCCGATGGCTTACTAGGAGATGACGTGTCATTGGCCCACCCATTTAAGACACGGAACCAGACACCCTCTCCTCGATGACTCGGAGCAAGTGAGTTCCTGGGGGTGGGGTGGGGTGGGGTGGGGTGGGGTGGGGAGGGTGTCTGTCGGAGAGGGTCCTCTGCTCCAGGTGGGTCCATAAGCACTGCACATGACAGTAGGTGTTCATGGTGTTCTTGGGAAGGAAAGACAGGGAGAATTTTATTTTGAAAAGCTTATCTTCTCACAGCATTTACACTATGAACGATGATGCAACTTCACGGGGGGTGTGCGGGGGCAGTGAAGGCCAGGGAGCCTGGCAACATAGAAGAGCCACGGAGGCTGGCTGTGTGTGACCCCAAGGATGTCCGGCGACTCCTCTCACTTGGGGTGGGGGGTGGGGGGCGGGGGTGGAAGCGGGGGGCGAGATTCCTGTGTGTCTGTCTGCATTCATCAGTCGTGGGAGAGGAAAAACGACGTTCCCTCGACGATCCTTCTGAGTTCTTGCCTGAGAGGCCCCTGTCCCCAAAAGACAGCTCGAGAAGAGAGCGACCCACGGCTGAGGAACGCGTGCACCGTGACCCCCACGCAGGAGAAGCCCAAGCCAGGAGTCACTCGAAAGGGCGGGCTCTGAGCTTGAGCTTCTTCTCGAGGAAGATCTTGGTCCTCCTTTCAGGTCAGGAAGAAGAGGGAGAGGCAGAGCGGCAGAGCGTCCTCGTCGCCCACCCGTCGTTTCTGAAGCGCCTTCAATTCGAACTCATCTGTGTGCCAAAGCGGTCCATTTCGGGGTGCCCTATTCCGGTTCCCTCCCCGCACGGAGAAACATGTTCTGTCCCGATTCACTGAAATGCTCCCAAAGGGCCTTGGTGTGAGGCAGTGGACCTATGCCCATCCTGCCTCCTCTTCAAATCATTTCTACCGATACAGAAGAAGAGACACCACCCCCACCCACCATGGCCTGCCAAAGGCAGTGCAGCAGCTATCCCTGTGGGAGTGGGATCCGGTAGCACGCGAACATCAGTCCAACATCCCTTCCAAATCCATGAGTTCTCATGGAAAATGAGGATGCCCCATGACCGGGGATGGGGGGGAGTGGGGATGGGTGAGGGAGAGGGAGACAGAAAACGAGGAAGGGAGAAAGTGGAGGAGAGGCCAGGAGAGGGAGAGA
>NW_027136089.1:45000-62500 GCF_039906515.1 Pseudorca crassidens | reverse complement strand
TCCCGCGAGGGCGAGGGCCTCTGCCGCCCACGTGGCTCTGGCAGTGGCCACCGTGGCCCACTGCACGCTTGGGAGGGGCAGCGGCTGGGGGGTCCGGTACCCCAAGGCTCCCTCTCGGATCGCTAGAGAAGGCTTTCTCACCGAGGGTGCGTCATCCCCCACCCATCGTCTCTGCCCTTCGGGCCCACGGAGGCGCTCCACGAGCCACCAAGTCCACGACTGGCCGTGGGAGGGGTGGGGGGGTCTGCGGTATGGGTAAGCACACGGCCCACTGGAGCGTTCGCGGCCACAGCCTCGGGGGCACAACCTCTGCCGCCCCCCAGGCTCGTCCACCGGGCTCCGGAAGGGGGGAGCACGCCCGAGAAGCGCGACAGACGCCCCCTTCTCGCAGGCCCCGGCCCAACGCGATCGCACCCACGCCCGTGTGCGACTCCCCACACACACGCAAGTGGGGGGCGGCGGCACACGCGGCGTCGGCCCGGCCACGAAGTCAGTCCCCCCCACGGCACACCGTGGGAGGACGATGGCGACGAGGTGGCAGGCCCCCGTCCCCCACCGAGGGAGAGAAACAGAGGCAAGCCCCCGCGCCCTTTACCGTCTCGACCCCCCCAAGAGAGCCACTCACGGGACACACCACCGCGGCGGAGACCCCGAGGAGCACGCTGGGAAAAGGGAACGACACCACCGCTCGGCCTCGCGCGCCTGAGGGACGACCTGGAGCGCTCCAGGGGCACCACAGAGGACCGAGCAAGTCACGCTCACGCGCCGGCAGCGGGCGCGCGGCGCAGCGGCGGGACGGCCCCCACCGACGCGGGGAGGACCGCCCGCGAGGCACACGCCAAGGAGGCGAAGCGAGAGCGTCTGCTGCGTCCGAGGACCACGGCCCCGCCCACGCCATGAGGCAGGAGGCGGGAGACCGCAGGTCAGGGCCGGAGACCACCACCCCTGCCTCCCACACACCCCTCGGCAGGCCGGCAGGGCGTGACAAGAGAGGCGAGGGGCCCGCGGACAGAACGAGAAGAGCGGTCCCGTTCGCCAAGAACGTCCGTCCCTCGTCTGGCGCGACTTAAGGCCCGGCCCAGGAGAGCGCGACATCACCACATCGATCAGTCAATCCAGAGAGCCAGGGGCCACGAGGGCCCCGAGGGAGGAGGGGCACGGCGAGGACCCTCACCGGAGGAGCCTGCTTCAGCCTCAGCCGGCACCCAGCCCCCCCCTTCGCTCCCTCTTGCCTTCTCGGGCAACAGTGGCCGACGACCCCGCGAGGAGAACGCCTGACACGTGGCACGGAGCCTGCGGGTTGGGGTCGTCTCAGCCACCACCGGGTGCCTGCGGCGGGGAAGGGGAGTCACACGGGGTAGAAGACCCACGCACCACCTCGCCCCGCCGCCCTCGGGTGAGCCAGAGACCGGAGGCGGCACCGCGGGTCGGGTCAGCCGGGCGCACACACGAGAGCCGGCGCGCAGGCCCAAGCGGGCGGCTCAAGTGGCAAGGGCCGGTTCGGGCGCCGGACGGCGGTCCAAAGCCCAGCGCCCTGCGCGCGTCCAGAGTCCCAGAACCCCCAGCGAGAGATGCCAGAGGAGACCGTGTCAGCACCTATCTGGTGGTAAAAAAGGCCCATTTCAGGCGAAAAAAATCACGGCGCCCGGCAGCGGGGCCCATCCACGAACCTCGGGGGGGCTCCCCGGGACCTCGGCCCGGCTACCTCTCCCCAACACTTCCCCATCCACAGCAGCCCCGGAGCTCTCTCGGGGCCATCTGGTCGACCCGAGGAGCGGGGGCGGCAGAGTGGAGCGGGGCGGGGCGGGAAAACGTGTCAGAGGCAGCGAGCGGGCCGGGGTCGCCCTCCCCGGATCGCCCGCGCGAGCAGGTACCGTACCGCAGTCCCTCCGAGTCCCCGGGCGAAGACTTGGTTACAGAAAAGGAACTATCCCACTCTGCCGCCTCTGACGAGCGGGGCCCACGAGGGACCGCGCCCGGGCCCAGGCCGCCCTATCCGGGCCACCCAGTACGACTCGGGCCGGTCCCCACCGCCACCCCCACCCCGGCCGGGACTCGCGGTGGAGGAGGGGGCGGGGGAGGGCGAGAAAAAGTCGCGTCCGCCGACCGGGACCCACGTGGGCCCGCTAAAGGGCCGGGTGCGCCCTCCCCGGCCACCCGCGCGAGCAGGTCCCGGCCCGTCCGCGTCCCCGGACCCAGGGGGACTTGGAAACATTTTCGCACGGAGGCACCTCCCAGGCGACCGGAGCCCACGAGGGACCGCACCCGGGCCCGGGCCTCTCTCTCCGGGTCACCCCTCGCGGCCCAGCCCGGTCCCCACCTCCGGAGTCCGACTCGGAAAAGCATCGGTCAGAAAGAATCCGACCACCGGGACCCACGCGCGCCCGCCAACGAGCCCGTCGCGCCCTCCACCGGCCTAAACGCACGGGCACGGGCACGGGCCGGTCCCCACCTCCGGAGCGGGGCGCTGTGGGGACCGGGCGGTGGGGGGGGGGGAGGGAGGGAAGGAAGGAAGGAGGGTCGGGTGGCCGGGTCGGTCCCCGCGGCCGGATGCTGGTCGACCAGGCCAGGCGGCCCCACAGACCGGCTCGAGAGCGCGGCGACAGTCACACCCTCATAGGCCTGCACGCCCAATCTCAAGCGACAGCAGGAGGCGCCCACGCCTGGGCCCCACCGGGACAGTCACCGCCAGCGTCGCCCGGCTCCCGGAACTCTGCCTCGGGCCCGGCGGCCGAGTCACAGCCCTCACGAAGGTCGCCGAAGCTCCAGAGACAAGGGACAATATAAAAGCGGCCGCCAGGTGGCTCCCGACAACGGCTCCAACGTCCCCGGGCCGGGTTCCCTGTCGCCGGCCGGCCACCGAGGATGCAGCAGCGCCGGGCCGCCCAAACGCCCGAGCTCAGCCCGCCGGGGCGAGCCGGCGGGCGTCTGGCGCGGCCCCGAGGCGTCCGTCTCGGAGCTAGCTCCCGGGACGGCACGACACGGCGCGACCCCGGCAGCAGACGGGGGGGGGGGGGGGGGGGTGGCCGGGGAAGCTGGGAAGACGTCGCCGGGAGGCCGCCTCGAAGGAAACGCGCTCCCCACGCGACTCCTCGGCGGGGGCAAATCCCACGGAGACGCCGGCGGGGCCCGGGGCGGCCGGCACGGGGTGCCCAGAGGGTCACGAGCAAGATCCCCGGCTGCCCGGACGGAGGGAGGGAGGGAGGGAGGGAGGGAGGGAAGGCGGGGACTGGCAAACCGAAACCAGGCAAGCACTCAGAGAACAACGCAGGAATTCATCCTCTCTCGAACGGTGGAGGTCTGTCGGAAGCAGACACGCAAAGCCCAGAACCTAGAAAGGAAAGGAAGGATACCCTCCGACCCCACACATACAAGCGGAAACAAACAACTATCTCTGCCCGGACGGCGACAAAGTCCAAAGACAACACATGGGTGCGTGGGTGGGGAAAACGCACCCGCGGTCACGAGAAAACATGGATTTCAAAATGGACTGACCACAGTCCACGGGCGGGGGTGGGCGTGGGGGTGGGGGATGGGGGAGGCGGGGCTCGGGGGAATGCGGGCGGGTGGGGGGGCGGAGGGGGGGCGAGGGTGGAGTCCATAGCCATCCACTAAAGAAACTGAGTTCGGGCACATCTACTCAATGCAACACCCCGAGTGCGAGCGTGTGCGTGTGCGTGTGCGTGTGCGTGTGCGTGTGCGTGTGTGTGTGTGGAATGCGGTAAGTATCGACAACGGACTGTAGCCCCACCGAGACCACGACAAACCATACCAGCGAAGAAGTCAAGCCGTACAACTACTCTGGCCTTCAAAACAAAGGAAAAAGCGTGCACGTATAGTATACGTACGTGCATCGCGTGTGCTTGTGGCACAGGTATACGTGGACGTATAAAGGCCTAGGACAAGCCCAAGCACATCCCGTAAGGGGAGCCTATCCAAAACAGACCAAGGCCTCTCACCACTCAGCTTCCAGAAAACAAGCAACCCAGCGAGGAAAGTGAACTGGAGGCCCAAACTGAACCTTTTCGTTAGGGAAAATAAAGAAAAGAAGAGACGAGAAGAGAAGAGAAGAGAAAAGGAAAGGAAAGGAAAGAAAAAAGGAAAGGAAAGGAAAGGAAAGGAAAGGAAAGGAAAGGAAAGGAAAGGAAAGGAAAGGAAAGGAAAGGAAAGGAAAGGAAAGGAAAGAAGGAAGGAAGGAAGAAAGGAAGAAAGAAAGAAAGAAAGACAGACAGAAAGAAAGAGAGAGAGAGTGGGAGTGGGAGTGAGAGTGAGAGTGGGAGTGGGAGTGGGAGAGGGAGAGGGAGAGGGGGAGGGAGAGGGAGAGGCAGAGGGAGGGACAGAGAGACAGAGGGGAGAGAGAGAGAGAGAGAGAGAGTGAGAGTTGGAGTGGGAGTGGGAGAGGGAGAGGGGAGGGAGAGGGAGAGGGAGGGAGAGACAGAGAGACAGAGGGGGAGAGAGAGAGACAGAGACAGAGAGAAAGAAAGAGAGAGAGAGAGAAAGAAAGAAAAAGAGAGAGAAAGAGAGAGAGAGAGAGAGAAAGAAAGAGAGCGAGAGAGAAAGAAAGAGAGAGAAAGAAACAGAAAGAAAGAGAGAGAGAGAGAAAGAAAGAGAGAGAAAGAAAGAGAGAGAGAAAGAGAGAGAGAGAAAGAGAGAGCAAAAGAGAGAGAGAGAAAGAGAAAGAGAAAGAAAGAGAGAGGAAGAGAGGGAAAGAGCGAAAGAGAGAGAGAAAGAGAGAGAGAAAGAGAAAGAGAGAAAGAAAGAGAGAGAGAGAGAGAAAGAGAAAGGGAAAGAGCAAAAGAGAGAGAGAAAGAGTGAAAGAGAGAAAGGAAGAGAGAGAGAAAGAGAGACCGAGCGAAAGAAAGAGAGCGAAAGAGAGAGAAAGAGATAGAGAGAAAGAGAGAGGGAAAGAGCGAAAGAGAGAGAAAGACAGAAAGAAAGAGAGAGAAAGAAAGAAAGAAAGAGAGAAAGAGGGAAAGAAAAAGAGAGAGAGAGAAAAGAAAGAAAAGAAAGAAAGAAAGAAAGAAAGAAAGAAAGAAAGAAAGAAAGAAAGAAAGAAAGAAAGAAAGAAAGAAAAGAAAGATAGAAAGAAAGATAGAAAGAAAGAAAGAAAGAAAGAAAGAAAGAAAGAAAGAAAGAAAGAAAGAAAGAAAGAAAGAAAAAATCTCTCAACCTAAAAGTTTTTGGAACAAACAGACAATCTATGATTTGGTAGGTAAAAAAAATATTTTTGGAACGTACAGTTCTTTGAGACAAGAATGGAGAGGAAAAGAAAAAAAAAGACAATAAGAATTCGGAACGCTTAGAAACCTGAATCGGTCACGAACAGGAACTAGGAAGCCATGGTGAACGGGGTCTGTGACACCAGTGTTTCTGGACCGGCAAATGGATGATTCCATTTCATCACGCCTAGAAGCGTACATTTTCACGCAGCATCACTTTTTTAAAATGTTTTTTCCCCAAAGTGATGCTAGAGGTGTGGACTCATACATCGGAACATCTTTAGTCTTTCTGTAATAAGGAGACCGACGTAGGTCCACTGAGACTTGTTGAGCCACGAACGTTTCCGTAGGTCATCTTTGGAAACGATCTAGACGTTCCACGAATTCCCTCCCCATCATTCCGCTTACACCAACACTAAAGTTCCTAAAGTGACCCAAAAGGTCTGGGAGAAACTGTTTTTAAGTAGACATACCAAAAAACATAACCTTTCTTAAGGAGTTCCTCCACCTAGAGCTATCGACATCACTTGTTCTAAATCCCATGACGAGGAGATGACCCGTGAACATTTCCTGAGACTTTAGACGGTGTCAGCCATCATCCCCAAGTTCTTTTCCTTGCTGACGAACTTGGTTCACTCCCGTGAACTTATTGGATTTGGGGTCGACGTAGATAGAAGAAAAGGATGACCTCGAATGCCGATCACCCCAAAGACATGCCTAGTTTCATAAAACCCATACGTTGACCCTGGCTATTCTCAGCCGGAGGGTTCATCCTAGATCACGTGAACTTGCAAAACCCTTTGGGTCCCTCTCTAGTAGACTGAATAATTCGGGAGTGCTTCCTCCTAAGCCCTTCAAGAGAGCTCTTTCCCAAGTTAATTGTGGCACTCGGATCCGTACGTAGGAACAGGCCAGCTCTAGAAGGTAGCTACAGACATACCTGTTACCAGGGCCTTCCCAGATTCTTGCACAGCAGTGCCATAGAAACGAAGATCGCTTCCACAAGACTCTAAGGTCAGCAAAGCAAAACTTTTTTTTTAATTTATTTTGTTATTATTATTATCATTATCATTACTATTATTTTATTAAAAGAGATAGCTGGTACACAAGGGAGAAGGCGGTGGGGGGGGCGGGGGGGGGGTTGGGGGGGAGAGACACCGCCCCGAGTTGCTCTGATCACGGAAGGGAGAGTTTGTCTCGGGATCACCGATCCTTTCCAGGAATCCTCCAAATTCTCGGATCTGCAGCAGCTGGTTGCACGGTGGCTACCTATGGGGAATAGCAAGCGCTTCCACGAGGGGAAAGAAGCACATGAGAATTTTCTGCAAGAAAGCACAGGAACAGATAAGGGTTAAATGTACAGTGGAGCTCCTCGTCTTGGGACAACTAGGTATAGTCGTGGTGTCAACAGAGGTAAAGTTAATCTTTTACTCCCGAGAGCCTCGTGTGTGTGTGTGTGTGTGTGTGTGTGTGTGTGTGTGTGTGTGTGTGTGCGCGCGCGCGCGCGCGTGTGTACGTGGGTGGGTGGGTGTGGGTGGGTGTGCGGGTGTGTGTCTGAGACTCAGGCCCCCAGGGCCTCTGTTCTTTAGCTGGCAAGGCCTGTTTGGCCCTAGGCCACTCCCCAGTCCTTTTCCAAAATGTCTGTAGGTCTGTCTCATGCGTGCGTACGTACGTACGTACGTACGTACGTACCTACCTACCTACCTACCTACCTACCTACCTACCTACCTAGAGATCGACATGACCAGAGATTTCATAGCTTTCATTTAAAAACTTTTAGTCAGCCACGAAGCAGGTAGTGCAATCGAAAATTCGCTCTCTTGCTTATTTATAAAGAACCGTTGGAATAGGTGACGTTTATTTCCTCCGATGGCTAAGGCTTTTTATTATCTGTGGGGAAAGACTTTTAAGATTCGTGTTGGTCCCGAAGGAGACGGCGAATTAGTGTTTGGGTGAGGGAGCCCTTCCACCGGTTTGTATTCTTAAAGAGACCACTTCCCCCTCCCCTCCCCCGTTGTTATTTTTTGGGGTTTTTTTTTTGTTTGTTTGTTTCCGTTTTGGTTTTTCTGTTTTTTCTTTCTTTCTTTTTTTTTTTTTTTTTTCCTTCCCTTTGGTTTCAGGGTCTACCTCATCCAGTCCACTGGCCTTAGTCTCAGTCAGGCCATCGCAGGCTGTGTTCACATTTCGGAGGCGGTAGAGATGTGCAAGATCAAGACAGTTCACCCAGAGAACTGGGCGGCGGGTGCCTTGCTGACATCGAAAAGCTGATCTGCTCATCATGCAGTTCCATTTCCCCTCCTCGTCCTCCTCGTCCTCCTCGTCCTCCTCGTCCTCCTCCTCCACCTCGTCCCCGTCCTCGTCCTCCTCCTCGTCGTCCTCCTCCTCGTCCTCGTCCTCGTCCTCCTCCTCGTCCTCCTCGTCCTCCTCGTCCTCGTCCTCGTCCTCCTCGTCCTCGTCCTCCTCCTCCTCCTCCTCCTCCTCCTCCTCCTCCTCCTCCTGTGTGCTTCTTTCTGTCAAGGAGAAGATTTCCAACTCAAATGCAGACCAAAAGATTTCTAGGTTCCAAAACTTCAGGGTTCCATGGATCATGGTGTCCAAAATCTGCACAGGGTCTTCAATAACGGCCCTCGTTCTCAGCGCACACAAGTCAACCCCAGACCAAGGCACCCTAAGGGCAAAAACCCTCCAAGGTTTCTCCCATTAGACCCCGAACGTCAGCACACACCCCCTCCCCCGGTTTCTATTTCGTATCGCGTGCGCTCAGGCAGACGGCAAACACATCGATCGATCATTTTCCTTTAGCGTGTTTCATGAACGTCGCACTGGCCGAAGAAACCTAGGTGTGTCAAAGCTCATCCCTGCGTAAAAGGCTTTGGCTTCTCCGTGAAGGGGTCGAGCCGAGGGACCCAGGCCCCTCTGTCAACTTTTCACTGGATTCATTGGCCTCACTCTTGTCCCAAGCGACGGCTGGTCAGATTTCTCATGGTCATTTTTTGCCTTCTGGCTTTAGCAAGGGTCTTCAACTGGGGTAAAAAGAGCAGGCTTGCTTGGGGCGCTTTCATGGTGGGGAGGAGGGGGTGGTGGCCCATAGAGGTGGGTCCCTTCGATTCACCCCATCTCAGGTAGTGCCCTATGCAAAACGTTTGCTTTCATACCATCAGGATCCTAACTTTGGAGAGTTTCCCTGCCTTAAACGTCCTCTGCCCTCCGCCTATTCATCCACCATCCACCACCACCCCGCTGACCTGTTCATCCCGTCCATGGTTTTTCTCTTCCGAGAAAGCATGTTACCTACGGCTCGTCCCCAGGCTACGTACGTGTCCATTCACCTCCTGAAAGACATGTCTCGGTCACCTCCGAGAGAGTTCTTGGCAGTGAGGAATAAAACCGCCACTGTCAAGGTCCGCGTGCAGGTTTCTGCGTGGACCTCAGCCGTTCGACTCCCCGCGTCACCTCGGGTCCATTCATAGCAAGGAGTCCTCCGAGGGCCGGGTCTTACGGTGAGAGTGTGTTTGGCTGTGAAAAACACCACCCCTGTTCACAGAGTTCCCAAAAACGGGGGGGTGGGGGGTTGGGGGGTTGGGGTGGGGGTCGGGGTGGAGCTGAGGAGGGCACGGCACGTCAGCATACCGAAGCGTCCGGAACCCCGAGGAGGCGGGCAAGGAAGGAAGATGTCCCCGGGACAAAACCTTCCCTCCCCGTCCTTAGGGTCGATGGCTGGACCTGAGAATTCCATGGACACGAGACGGATTTATGAAACCAGAATTCCAAGAAAGGGGACCTGGCTGGCCGAGACCCCAAAATGAGTCTCTTTGGGGTTTGTTAGGGCGGCAGGCCAGGAGACACCCGCCGTGTTCCACCCGACTCCCAAATGGGGCGAGTTTATCGAAGAAAAAAAAAAAAAAAGCCAAACCAAAAGCAAACACACACGCAGACAGAAACCCCAGCAAACACACACACACACACACACACACACACACACACACACACACACACACACACACACACACACACAACTCTGGGTGCGCTATCTGCTGTCCATGATTTCCCGTGCCTTTTGGACATGGCTGATAGGGATGGACATGAAACGGCAGGACAGCAAGCTGGCATCTCGGCCGGCCTAGAGAAGTTTCCCGAGTGAAATATCAGAACCAGGGCGGGGTGGGGATGGGGGGCGCAGAGAGAGGCGGGGAAGGGGGGCCCACGTCACCCGGGAGAGAAGCGGGGGGAGGGGGGCGCTGACCGACCTCGGTTCACCCCGTCCCCCTCCGGCCGAGAACCTGCCTTCGCTTCCTGCCCTCAGGTGTGTGAGAGGAGCAGGTTTCTTTCCCATAACTACCAACACATCATTTCAGTCTTGTTTGTGGGTTTCTTTTTGTGTGTTCGTTTTCTGGACGAGGCCAAAGAACCCTTCCAGTGAGTGGAGGCGTGTGTACAAAGGAGGATCTGACAGGACGGGAGGGTGCGGGTCAGTCCCTGTGCCAAGAAACCCAGAGAATCTGTCGTAGCTGAGGCTCGGGCCTTTTGCAGAAATAGGCCAAGAGAGTTCAGAGTTGATCCTTCACTGCCAAACAGTCATCACAGCAGTTTCCTGGAAGGGATTGTGTTGCAAGAGCCAGCGTGGTGACCCTCAGGCCTCAGGCCTCAGGCCTCAGGCCTCAGCCCGGCAGGCAGGCAGGCAGGCAGGCAGGCAGGCAGCGGCTATTGTCTGTTGGTCCCGCCCCCACCCCCACCCCCACCCCCGTTCCTTCTCCAGAGCTCCTTCCTAAGTCCCCTGGACTGACCTTTGC
This sequence comes from Pseudorca crassidens, assembly GCF_039906515.1. Classification (NCBI taxonomy): domain Eukaryota; kingdom Metazoa; phylum Chordata; class Mammalia; order Artiodactyla; family Delphinidae; genus Pseudorca; species Pseudorca crassidens. Next base: position 52,491 of record NW_027136089.1, on the reverse strand, counting down.
CAGGAGCGGGGGAGGGGAGGGGAGGTCCGGACGATTCATTCGGCAGGGCCTCGTTCAATCGCTCCATTCAAATGCAGAAAGCTCTCCGGTCAAGTCGGAGCCTTTGACTTTGCCTCGAGCTTCTCTTTAATGAATGGCTTTGTCTTTTTTCTTTCCCCAATTTCCCCACCCTTAGGCTGTCCCCTCCAAACTGCAGGGAGGGAAGGAGGGAGAGAGGTAAGGGATGGGAGGAGGTTGTGTGAGAAACAGGCCTTTTTTTCCAGGCAAAAGATGTCCCCTCCTTTTCCTAACCCAGGAAACCCCACTACACCATTTGAGAATCATGGACATGCATGGAAGCAGATGTCTTCACTTGAGATCTTCCTCCGCAGGAGGACAGAAAGGCGGGCCAGTGTGTCCCTCTTGTGCTGGCCGGTTCTTAAGTCACTTGAATTCAAAATAATCAATAGAGCATGGAGGCAGATTTTGGGGCGGCCTACTCTGGAGCCCAAGAGTTCCCTCCTCTGAAAGTTCCTTGGAACATATTAAAGCTGAGCTGGTGACTCGTGTGTGTAGGGATGTGTGTGTGTGTGTGTGTGTGTGTGTGTGTGTGTGTGTGTGTGTGTGTGAGTGAGTGAGTGAGTGAGTGAGTGAAGGAGATTTCTAGATGTCAGGGTCGAAGCAACTTTAGAAGTCTGCAACACCTCTGATGATGTCGTCGGGTGTTTGGTTCAAATTTCGGAGTGGCTCTCAAAGAAACAGGCACGAGGATTGTTTCCATAGGAGCCGTTGTGGCCGTTTCGTCAAGTTCTCTAGCTTCCGTTTGCAGAGCTTCAGGCAAAGGGCCATTTTAGTTCTCAGTGAGGCCAAGTCAAAAGGGTGGGAGAAAATGGCAAACGTTCATGGGGAGAGTCGTAGCCAGATATTGGAGGGAACTCAAAAAACTTCGGGATGCAGTCCAGTTTTCAGGTTAAGAACAACACCCTAAGGGAAACGAGTAGCTCCAGAACTTCATATCCACAAGTGAGTATCCCCGTTTTATGGAAACATAATTTTGGCCTCCAAGTAACGTATGCAAATAACTCGGTTGCCAAGGAAATAAGAAGCCTCACTGAGAGTTTCTGAATTAAGGAAGGTAGGGAGAAAAAGATCAGTGATTCCATCCTGCTGACAGAGGTATAAGTTACCAAATGGAGGTCCATCTTTAAAAATAAAAAAAAAGAAAAAAGAAAAAAGAAAATTGGGTTTTGTTGGTTTGTTTTTGTTTTTCCTTGTACCTGGAAAACAAAAGATTTAAGAATCAGTCCTAATCCCTCTGTCTCTCTGTCTCTTCTTTCTCTCTGTCTCTCTCTGTCTCAGTGTCTCTGCCTCTGTCTCTGTCTCTCTCTGTCTCTCTCTCTCTCTCTCTCCCCCCCTCCATATATACATATACATATATATACATACATACATGTATATACATATACCTACATACGTGTGTGTGTGTGTGTATATGTATATATGTATATATATATATATATATATATATATATATATATATATATATATATATATATATAAAGGTATTTTACGTAGGGTTTTTTTTTTTTCACATTCTTTTCTCTCATAGGTTTATTACAAAGTATTGAGTAGAGTTTCCTGTGCTATATAGTAGGAGGCGCTTGCTTGTTGATTACCGATTTTATGTACAGTCATGTGTACATGGTCATCCCAACCCCCTAAGTTATCCCCCGCTTCCCCAATCCGTCCTACTTTACACAAGTAGTCATACACATTATCATCCTGTTCATCAGTTCATTCAATCCCGTGTAAGTCATCCTTGTTCTACTTGGAGTCCAGTCTTTCCATCGGTTCTGCCGACCTTGCCTGATGATCGAGCGTGACTGGACGAGTGACGGTTCCAAAAAGTTTGCAAGAGCTTCTGTGAAGGATTGTAGGATTTGCCCAGCGAAGCGGGTGCCGTGATCTGATCACAGGGGAGGCTGTGGAAGGTAGACCCCAAGTGGCAAACACATTTTGTTTTTTTAACAGTCTCTGTGCCACGGTGAGGACATCAGGCTTGCAGTGAGTGAGGGAAGACTTCAACCCACACGGAAGACATACCTACGGCCACAAGAATGTTTGGATGACCCCTACTAAGTGGCAGTGGAATGAAGTCCAGTGGCTGGGGTTCAGAGGGTCCAGAGAGAGGAGGTTTTCTTTCCAGAGAGAAAAATAGTTCCCACCCCCCCCCCCCCCCAGGGTTACAAGCATGACAGGTCAGACGTTGCCGGTAGACTGTAGAAATCTTCCCGCCAATGTCTATGTACAATTGGGGTCATCTTCAAGGCACCATGGGTGGGTGAAGGAATGCAAGGTGGAGTGTGGGGGTGGGGGAGGGGGGAGGTTGGCCAGGGAGTAACCAACCGGCCGGGCCGCCGTCTCCCGTCTGCCATAGCCCCGACCGGCTGTTGACAGGACAGAATGGACTCGATCCACGTGTGCCCCGCCACCCCCACCACCTTTCAACAGGCTGTTGTTGCTGCCTTGGCGTGAACGTCGGTTAGAACACCTCCCTGATACTGGGTTCCGTCCCTTTCGTGTGAGCCTCCATTTTGACGACGACAGACAACCCTTTATGCCAGGGCAGAGAAGACTTCCAGGAAGAAACATCCCATCATGTCTGGAACAGTTAGAACACATCGGTGTACAGACACAAGCCAAAGTAGACTTCACGTTGTTCCTTCCTCTTTGACGACGCTTCCCGTGTCATCGAAGCTCTCCAAGAAACGTACTCAGTTTCATCTCTCTCGTTTCTCAGGAGAGAGAACACATTTTTGGGCTATTTCGAGGGCCCTCTCCTCCTGCATCCTAACTCAAAGTGCGTTCTAAGTCCAAAGGACTTCACCTGTCCTTCAACCGGGGGGCAAGTGTGTCCAAAATATCCAAAAGGTTGTAAAGCACTTAATCGGATATAGGTCACTGTGAAACAGTGCTTCGCTAGCCAGGTCACCGACATCCCAAGGAGAGACTTGCTAGGCAGAGAGAGAAGCTTCTTCTTCAGTTCCGAGCCACACCTGGTTCTTTGAATCTCGAGAGGACTAAGCTGATGTGAGTCCTCCGAGACCTGATAACGGCAACCTAGAAAATAAGTGATGACTTTTGACAAGGCATAAGCTTTTCTTTCTTGCTTCCTTTTCCTTCCTTCCTTCCTTCCTTCCTTCCTTCCTTCCTTCCTTCCTTCCTTCCTTCCTTCCTTCCTTCCTTCCTTTCTTCCTTCCTTCCTTCCTTCCTTCCTTCTCTCTCTCTCTCTCTCTCTCTCTCTCTCTCTCTCTCTCTCTCTCTCTTTCTTTCTTTCCTTCCTTCTCTCCTTAAAGATAAAGGAAGAAACCTTTCCTAATCTAATCTAATCTCTCATGATGGACAGAGCAGACTGATGAAAGAAAAACCCAAACCCTAAACCCAAACCCAAACCTTGTCCTTTTAACATAGAGAGACAACTAAATTCTATTTTTGCACTTGTTTCACGTTGATACGAAAACTCATTTCTGTCTTTGAATCCATCCTCATCTTATCCAGTCAGTCCTGACCACGGATCCGATTCCTTTCCAAAGACCATTTTCTTCACACACCTTTTCCAATCGTCTGTGCCCATTTTTAGCCTGTCCCTCGTTTTCTTTCTTTTCCATTGAGAAGTGACCACCTTTAGGACTAAAATCTCTTTCTCCTTCCCCCAAACATTATCTGCATATCTTCTACTTTGCCTCCCCACTCCCCCAAAAAAGTCCTCTTCCTACCATGAGGATGGCGACATCAGGTAGCTTGGACCACACACGTTCCGTTCCTTCTTTGGAATGCCTCGTCCTTGGACACTGTCTGTTTTTTTTTTTTTTTTTTTTCTTTCTTCAGTCAGTCAGTGAAAGTAAGGAAGCCAACCACAGTGAACAGTGTGAACATGGAATACTTTGTAGAAGTCTAGGCTCCTACCGAGTACACTCTTTCCCTAAAGCACAAGATCTATCTAGGCATGGAACCAAACATGCTCAGTCTCTCCTCCGTAAGAGGTCCAAAGCAGGGAGACCCTTAGACTTGTGGAGCCATGAACATTTCAGTATTTTATCTTATGTGGAGGTGATGTAGACACTCGCTGAGATTTCACCCTGCCAATGGCACTTAGCCAACCTCTAAGCCTAGAGATGACCAGAGATGTTGGAAAGTCTTGAAGTCGGCCTATGGAAAACAATCATTGGGGGGAGAGTTCCCCTTAAACATTCTTATCTCGTTAACATCTATGCCCTCTATTCGTTAGGAGCAGTCCTACTTAGATGATTCGTGAACATTTCATGAGACATGAGGGCGGTTCAGTTCGTCATGGTGTCTACACCTCCCGCCCCCCTCCCCTTTCACGTGAGAGATTTTCTTCCTGATTTCAGAGGGGAGAAGTAAAAGAGAGTCAGAGCGTCCCTCTCGTGGTGTTGTCAGTCTAATTCCAAAACTTCTCTATGCCACGGAGGCACGTTTGGGGGCGGCCTACTCAGGGCCCCAAGACTTTCAAAGTCAAACTCAAGGAGGACGTAAATGTACTTCATGCCACCGAACCCGAACCCGAACCGGTGAACCCGATGGCTTACTAGGAGATGACGTGTCATTGGCCCACCCATTTAAGACACGGAACCAGACACCCTCTCCTCGATGACTCGGAGCAAGTGAGTTCCTGGGGGTGGGGTGGGGTGGGGTGGGGTGGGGTGGGGAGGGTGTCTGTCGGAGAGGGTCCTCTGCTCCAGGTGGGTCCATAAGCACTGCACATGACAGTAGGTGTTCATGGTGTTCTTGGGAAGGAAAGACAGGGAGAATTTTATTTTGAAAAGCTTATCTTCTCACAGCATTTACACTATGAACGATGATGCAACTTCACGGGGGGTGTGCGGGGGCAGTGAAGGCCAGGGAGCCTGGCAACATAGAAGAGCCACGGAGGCTGGCTGTGTGTGACCCCAAGGATGTCCGGCGACTCCTCTCACTTGGGGTGGGGGGTGGGGGGCGGGGGTGGAAGCGGGGGGCGAGATTCCTGTGTGTCTGTCTGCATTCATCAGTCGTGGGAGAGGAAAAACGACGTTCCCTCGACGATCCTTCTGAGTTCTTGCCTGAGAGGCCCCTGTCCCCAAAAGACAGCTCGAGAAGAGAGCGACCCACGGCTGAGGAACGCGTGCACCGTGACCCCCACGCAGGAGAAGCCCAAGCCAGGAGTCACTCGAAAGGGCGGGCTCTGAGCTTGAGCTTCTTCTCGAGGAAGATCTTGGTCCTCCTTTCAGGTCAGGAAGAAGAGGGAGAGGCAGAGCGGCAGAGCGTCCTCGTCGCCCACCCGTCGTTTCTGAAGCGCCTTCAATTCGAACTCATCTGTGTGCCAAAGCGGTCCATTTCGGGGTGCCCTATTCCGGTTCCCTCCCCGCACGGAGAAACATGTTCTGTCCCGATTCACTGAAATGCTCCCAAAGGGCCTTGGTGTGAGGCAGTGGACCTATGCCCATCCTGCCTCCTCTTCAAATCATTTCTACCGATACAGAAGAAGAGACACCACCCCCACCCACCATGGCCTGCCAAAGGCAGTGCAGCAGCTATCCCTGTGGGAGTGGGATCCGGTAGCACGCGAACATCAGTCCAACATCCCTTCCAAATCCATGAGTTCTCATGGAAAATGAGGATGCCCCATGACCGGGGATGGGGGGGAGTGGGGATGGGTGAGGGAGAGGGAGACAGAAAACGAGGAAGGGAGAAAGTGGAGGAGAGGCCAGGAGAGGGAGAGAGAGGAAAACGAGAGAGGGAGGGAGGGAGGGAGGGAGGGAGGGAGAGACAGGGAGGGAGAGACAGGGAGGGAGAGACAGGGAGGGACAGGGAGGGAGAGACGGGGGGGGTGGAGAGAGACAGAGACAGAGAGACAGAGACAGAGAGAGAAGAGAGACAGAGAGACAGAGAGGGAGACAGAGAGAAAGAAAGAGAGGAGGCGGGAAGAAAGGGATAAAGTGGGGGAGGAAGAGCAGGGGTGGGGGAGAGCGCGAGAGCGAGCGCGAGCGCGAGCGCGAGAGAGCGAGCGCGAGAGCGAGAGCGAGCGCGAGAGAGAGAGAGAGAGAGAGAGAGAGAGCGAGAGAGAGAGAGAGAGAGAGAGAGAGAGAGCAAGAGAGCGAGAGCGAGAGCGAGAGCGAGAGCGAGAGCGAGAGCGAGAGCGAGAGAGAGAGAGAGAGAGAGAGAGAGAGAGAGAGAGAGAGAGAGAGAGAGAGAGACCGGGAGAAAGAAAGAGACAGCGAGTGGCAGAGACAGAGACAGAGGCGGAGAGTGAGCGACAGGGAGCCAGGTAAAGGAAGGACACAGTGCTAGGGTATCTTCTGAGTGTTCGCACGTGTTTTCTGAGCTATGGAGATCAACATCAGTCCCATGAGAAGAAGAGAATGTGCCAGCCCCAGCCAGCACTGCTTGTCTTTTTGCAGAGATGAGAGTTTTCTAAGTTCGGGGCCCCCAGTGAGGGAAGCCGCCCCTTGTGTTCTGCCCGTGACCCTGATCGGGATGGATGGAGGACGAGGCGACGTGGTTGGGGCTTTCCCCCCTCCCCGCACCCCCCCCCCCAAGTCGGGAACCTCTCTTTCTACCTCTTTGCACACTCCATTCATTCTGAGACCACCGTTGGCATAGTCCTTTCCATGTTAAACATGATACGCCCTTGCCAAGAGACCCAAGTTCTGGAACCTCCAATGGATCTCTCCTGTATGCGTGGACAAGATCTCTCCAGTCCATCCCGTCAGATGAATGATTCTCAATGATCCTGAAAAACATGGATGAGGGCTAGCGTGGCTAAGGGCTTCCCTGGCGGTCTAGTGGTTAGGTTAGGTCTCCATCCTTCCACTGCACGGAATTGAATGAATGAATGAATGAATGAATGGAGTGAGTGAGTGAGTGAATCAATCAATCAATCAATCAATTTTAAAAGCGTTCATTAAAAAAGAACAAAAATAGACTAGAGTGGCTACCATCCCTCGCCCCCCTCCCTGGCCTCCGGCCCACGATCTAGAATCCCCTGCCCTCCTTGCTCCCACTCGAATACCTCCGTCACTCAGAGGTTGGCCCCGCCCACCTAGGCCGGCCCAGCCATCTGGTCGACCTCTTTGGCCCGTATAAAAAGCGACCGACCGGCAGGTGGCGCCCGACAACGGGCAGTCGAGTGAGCGGGCCGCATCGGGATCGGGATCGGGAGCAGCAGGGCGGCGGGGACACGATGACGAACCCGATCCTCCTGGTGCGCATTTCACCGCTCAGCGACGGCCGCGGACGGGGCACTGGGGACTGGGGACCTGGGGACACCGGGGACACCGGGGACACCGGCGACCGGGGACCGGGGACCGCGGACCGCGGACCGCGGACCCGGAAGCATTTTTCCCCAACGTCCCTGCGATTCCACGGAAGGTTGACAGCGGCAGGGCGGCCTCAGCCGTCACGAGTACGCCGAGAATTTAGAACTTTAGAGCTAAGAATTTCCTTCGGCCGTTC
>NW_027136089.1:27500-32500 GCF_039906515.1 Pseudorca crassidens | reverse complement strand
ACGCCGCCCGCCGCGGCGGCCGGGGCGGGCGACACCCTCACGTGGGCGAGGCCGGCTCGATCCCAGACGGGGAAGGGGGCACGGAGGGCTGGGGGCCGGGGAGGGCCGGCGGCCACGGGGAGGGGGCGGCACGCACACACACAGCGGCGAGGGCCGCGGGGCAGGGGCGCAGGGGCGCCCGCCCAGGGACAGGAAGGGCCGAGGCACGACCGGGCCCGCCAGGGAAACAAGCGCGGGGTCCCACCGCCACACACACGAGGGCGGTCCCACGACGCCTGGGACGCCGGCCGGCCCCGGCCACCCTGGGGGTCTCCCACGACCCGGCCCCGCCGCCGGGGCCCGTGTGCGACGGTTTCCCCCCGCGTGACACGGAGGGACCCGTCCGCCCAAACTCAACCTCCTCCGTCCTCGCCACATCCGCCTTCATCTGAGTCCGACCCCCGGGGCTCGCGCCCCAGGGAAACGCTCCCGAGCGAGGCGACCCGCACCGTGCCCACACACCGCCCCCGGCCGCGACTCGCGGCGAGGGCAGGCGCGACGGGCTCCTCGCGGCTGCGGGACTGGGGAGTCGGGACGTCCGTGCGTCCCCGAACCCCACCTCGGGCTCGCCACCGCGCGGGTCACCGCACGCGCACACACACGCGCACACACGGCCCCGCGCCGGACGCCGGCCTGGCGGGACCCTCCCCCGACTCAGAGGGGGGAGGCGCGGGCCGCGGTAGGCAAAGAGCGGCACTCGGCCCCACCGCGGGGCCGGCGCAAGCCCTCCCGCGAGGGCGAGGGCCTCTGCCGCCCACGTGGCTCTGGCAGTGGCCACCGTGGCCCACTGCACGCTTGGGAGGGGCAGCGGCTGGGGGGTCCGGTACCCCAAGGCTCCCTCTCGGATCGCTAGAGAAGGCTTTCTCACCGAGGGTGCGTCATCCCCCACCCATCGTCTCTGCCCTTCGGGCCCACGGAGGCGCTCCACGAGCCACCAAGTCCACGACTGGCCGTGGGAGGGGTGGGGGGGTCTGCGGTATGGGTAAGCACACGGCCCACTGGAGCGTTCGCGGCCACAGCCTCGGGGGCACAACCTCTGCCGCCCCCCAGGCTCGTCCACCGGGCTCCGGAAGGGGGGAGCACGCCCGAGAAGCGCGACAGACGCCCCCTTCTCGCAGGCCCCGGCCCAACGCGATCGCACCCACGCCCGTGTGCGACTCCCCACACACACGCAAGTGGGGGGCGGCGGCACACGCGGCGTCGGCCCGGCCACGAAGTCAGTCCCCCCCACGGCACACCGTGGGAGGACGATGGCGACGAGGTGGCAGGCCCCCGTCCCCCACCGAGGGAGAGAAACAGAGGCAAGCCCCCGCGCCCTTTACCGTCTCGACCCCCCCAAGAGAGCCACTCACGGGACACACCACCGCGGCGGAGACCCCGAGGAGCACGCTGGGAAAAGGGAACGACACCACCGCTCGGCCTCGCGCGCCTGAGGGACGACCTGGAGCGCTCCAGGGGCACCACAGAGGACCGAGCAAGTCACGCTCACGCGCCGGCAGCGGGCGCGCGGCGCAGCGGCGGGACGGCCCCCACCGACGCGGGGAGGACCGCCCGCGAGGCACACGCCAAGGAGGCGAAGCGAGAGCGTCTGCTGCGTCCGAGGACCACGGCCCCGCCCACGCCATGAGGCAGGAGGCGGGAGACCGCAGGTCAGGGCCGGAGACCACCACCCCTGCCTCCCACACACCCCTCGGCAGGCCGGCAGGGCGTGACAAGAGAGGCGAGGGGCCCGCGGACAGAACGAGAAGAGCGGTCCCGTTCGCCAAGAACGTCCGTCCCTCGTCTGGCGCGACTTAAGGCCCGGCCCAGGAGAGCGCGACATCACCACATCGATCAGTCAATCCAGAGAGCCAGGGGCCACGAGGGCCCCGAGGGAGGAGGGGCACGGCGAGGACCCTCACCGGAGGAGCCTGCTTCAGCCTCAGCCGGCACCCAGCCCCCCCCTTCGCTCCCTCTTGCCTTCTCGGGCAACAGTGGCCGACGACCCCGCGAGGAGAACGCCTGACACGTGGCACGGAGCCTGCGGGTTGGGGTCGTCTCAGCCACCACCGGGTGCCTGCGGCGGGGAAGGGGAGTCACACGGGGTAGAAGACCCACGCACCACCTCGCCCCGCCGCCCTCGGGTGAGCCAGAGACCGGAGGCGGCACCGCGGGTCGGGTCAGCCGGGCGCACACACGAGAGCCGGCGCGCAGGCCCAAGCGGGCGGCTCAAGTGGCAAGGGCCGGTTCGGGCGCCGGACGGCGGTCCAAAGCCCAGCGCCCTGCGCGCGTCCAGAGTCCCAGAACCCCCAGCGAGAGATGCCAGCGGAGACCGTGTCAGCACCTATCTGGTGGTAAAAAAGGCCCATTTCAGGCGAAAAAAATCACGGCGCCCGGCAGCGGGGCCCATCCACGAACCTCGGGGGGGCTCCCCGGGACCTCGGCCCGGCTACCTCTCCCCAACACTTCCCCATCCACAGCAGCCCCGGAGCTCTCTCGGGGCCATCTGGTCGACCCGAGGAGCGGGGGCGGCAGAGTGGAGCGGGGCGGGGCGGGAAAACGTGTCAGAGGCAGCGAGCGGGCCGGGGTCGCCCTCCCCGGATCGCCCGCGCGAGCAGGTACCGTACCGCAGTCCCTCCGAGTCCCCGGGCGAAGACTTGGTTACAGAAAAGGAACTATCCCACTCTGCCGCCTCTGACGAGCGGGGCCCACGAGGGACCGCGCCCGGGCCCAGGCCGCCCTATCCGGGCCACCCAGTACGACTCGGGCCGGTCCCCACCGCCACCCCCACCCCGGCCGGGACTCGCGGTGGAGGAGGGGGCGGGGGAGGGCGAGAAAAAGTCGCGTCCGCCGACCGGGACCCACGTGGGCCCGCTAAAGGGCCGGGTGCGCCCTCCCCGGCCACCCGCGCGAGCAGGTCCCGGCCCGTCCGCGTCCCCGGACCCAGGGGGACTTGGAAACATTTTCGCACGGAGGCACCTCCCAGGCGACCGGAGCCCACGAGGGACCGCACCCGGGCCCGGGCCTCTCTCTCCGGGTCACCCCTCGCGGCCCAGCCCGGTCCCCACCTCCGGAGTCCGACTCGGAAAAGCATCGGTCAGAAAGAATCCGACCACCGGGACCCACGCGCGCCCGCCAACGAGCCCGTCGCGCCCTCCACCGGCCTAAACGCACGGGCACGGGCACGGGCCGGTCCCCACCTCCGGAGCGGGGCGCTGTGGGGACCGGGCGGTGGGGGGGGGGGAGGGAGGGAAGGAAGGAAGGAGGGTCGGGTGGCCGGGTCGGTCCCCGCGGCCGGATGCTGGTCGACCAGGCCAGGCGGCCCCACAGACCGGCTCGAGAGCGCGGCGACAGTCACACCCTCATAGGCCTGCACGCCCAATCTCAAGCGACAGCAGGAGGCGCCCACGCCTGGGCCCCACCGGGACAGTCACCGCCAGCGTCGCCCGGCTCCCGGAACTCTGCCTCGGGCCCGGCGGCCGAGTCACAGCCCTCACGAAGGTCGCCGAAGCTCCAGAGACAAGGGACAATATAAAAGCGGCCGCCAGGTGGCTCCCGACAACGGCTCCAACGTCCCCGGGCCGGGTTCCCTGTCGCCGGCCGGCCACCGAGGATGCAGCAGCGCCGGGCCGCCCAAACGCCCGAGCTCAGCCCGCCGGGGCGAGCCGGCGGGCGTCTGGCGCGGCCCCGAGGCGTCCGTCTCGGAGCTAGCTCCCGGGACGGCACGACACGGCGCGACCCCGGCAGCAGACGGGGGGGGGGGGGGGGGGTGGCCGGGGAAGCTGGGAAGACGTCGCCGGGAGGCCGCCTCGAAGGAAACGCGCTCCCCACGCGACTCCTCGGCGGGGGCAAATCCCACGGAGACGCCGGCGGGGCCCGGGGCGGCCGGCACGGGGTGCCCAGAGGGTCACGAGCAAGATCCCCGGCTGCCCGGACGGAGGGAGGGAGGGAGGGAGGGAGGGAGGGAAGGCGGGGACTGGCAAACCGAAACCAGGCAAGCACTCAGAGAACAACGCAGGAATTCATCCTCTCTCGAACGGTGGAGGTCTGTCGGAAGCAGACACGCAAAGCCCAGAACCTAGAAAGGAAAGGAAGGATACCCTCCGACCCCACACATACAAGCGGAAACAAACAACTATCTCTGCCCGGACGGCGACAAAGTCCAAAGACAACACATGGGTGCGTGGGTGGGGAAAACGCACCCGCGGTCACGAGAAAACATGGATTTCAAAATGGACTGACCACAGTCCACGGGCGGGGGTGGGCGTGGGGGTGGGGGATGGGGGAGGCGGGGCTCGGGGGAATGCGGGCGGGTGGGGGGGCGGAGGGGGGGCGAGGGTGGAGTCCATAGCCATCCACTAAAGAAACTGAGTTCGGGCACATCTACTCAATGCAACACCCCGAGTGCGAGCGTGTGCGTGTGCGTGTGCGTGTGCGTGTGCGTGTGCGTGTGTGTGTGTGGAATGCGGTAAGTATCGACAACGGACTGTAGCCCCACCGAGACCACGACAAACCATACCAGCGAAGAAGTCAAGCCGTACAACTACTCTGGCCTTCAAAACAAAGGAAAAAGCGTGCACGTATAGTATACGTACGTGCATCGCGTGTGCTTGTGGCACAGGTATACGTGGACGTATAAAGGCCTAGGACAAGCCCAAGCACATCCCGTAAGGGGAGCCTATCCAAAACAGACCAAGGCCTCTCACCACTCAGCTTCCAGAAAACAAGCAACCCAGCGAGGAAAGTGAACTGGAGGCCCAAACTGAACCTTTTCGTTAGGGAAAATAAAGAAAAGAAGAGACGAGAAGAGAAGAGAAGAGAAAAGGAAAGGAAAGGAAAGAAAAAAGGAAAGGAAAGGAAAGGAAAGGAAAGGAAAGGAAAGGAAAGGAAAGGAAAGGAAAGGAAAGGAAAGGAAAGGAAAGGAAAGGAAAGGAAAGAAGGAAGGAAGGAAGAAAGGAAGAAAGAAAGAAAGAAAGACAGAC
>NW_027136089.1:15000-25000 GCF_039906515.1 Pseudorca crassidens | reverse complement strand
GTGTACGTGGGTGGGTGGGTGTGGGTGGGTGTGCGGGTGTGTGTCTGAGACTCAGGCCCCCAGGGCCTCTGTTCTTTAGCTGGCAAGGCCTGTTTGGCCCTAGGCCACTCCCCAGTCCTTTTCCAAAATGTCTGTAGGTCTGTCTCATGCGTGCGTACGTACGTACGTACGTACGTACGTACCTACCTACCTACCTACCTACCTACCTACCTACCTACCTAGAGATCGACATGACCAGAGATTTCATAGCTTTCATTTAAAAACTTTTAGTCAGCCACGAAGCAGGTAGTGCAATCGAAAATTCGCTCTCTTGCTTATTTATAAAGAACCGTTGGAATAGGTGACGTTTATTTCCTCCGATGGCTAAGGCTTTTTATTATCTGTGGGGAAAGACTTTTAAGATTCGTGTTGGTCCCGAAGGAGACGGCGAATTAGTGTTTGGGTGAGGGAGCCCTTCCACCGGTTTGTATTCTTAAAGAGACCACTTCCCCCTCCCCTCCCCCGTTGTTATTTTTTGGGGTTTTTTTTTTGTTTGTTTGTTTCCGTTTTGGTTTTTCTGTTTTTTCTTTCTTTCTTTTTTTTTTTTTTTTTTCCTTCCCTTTGGTTTCAGGGTCTACCTCATCCAGTCCACTGGCCTTAGTCTCAGTCAGGCCATCGCAGGCTGTGTTCACATTTCGGAGGCGGTAGAGATGTGCAAGATCAAGACAGTTCACCCAGAGAACTGGGCGGCGGGTGCCTTGCTGACATCGAAAAGCTGATCTGCTCATCATGCAGTTCCATTTCCCCTCCTCGTCCTCCTCGTCCTCCTCGTCCTCCTCGTCCTCCTCCTCCACCTCGTCCCCGTCCTCGTCCTCCTCCTCGTCGTCCTCCTCCTCGTCCTCGTCCTCGTCCTCCTCCTCGTCCTCCTCGTCCTCCTCGTCCTCGTCCTCGTCCTCCTCGTCCTCGTCCTCCTCCTCCTCCTCCTCCTCCTCCTCCTCCTCCTCCTCCTGTGTGCTTCTTTCTGTCAAGGAGAAGATTTCCAACTCAAATGCAGACCAAAAGATTTCTAGGTTCCAAAACTTCAGGGTTCCATGGATCATGGTGTCCAAAATCTGCACAGGGTCTTCAATAACGGCCCTCGTTCTCAGCGCACACAAGTCAACCCCAGACCAAGGCACCCTAAGGGCAAAAACCCTCCAAGGTTTCTCCCATTAGACCCCGAACGTCAGCACACACCCCCTCCCCCGGTTTCTATTTCGTATCGCGTGCGCTCAGGCAGACGGCAAACACATCGATCGATCATTTTCCTTTAGCGTGTTTCATGAACGTCGCACTGGCCGAAGAAACCTAGGTGTGTCAAAGCTCATCCCTGCGTAAAAGGCTTTGGCTTCTCCGTGAAGGGGTCGAGCCGAGGGACCCAGGCCCCTCTGTCAACTTTTCACTGGATTCATTGGCCTCACTCTTGTCCCAAGCGACGGCTGGTCAGATTTCTCATGGTCATTTTTTGCCTTCTGGCTTTAGCAAGGGTCTTCAACTGGGGTAAAAAGAGCAGGCTTGCTTGGGGCGCTTTCATGGTGGGGAGGAGGGGGTGGTGGCCCATAGAGGTGGGTCCCTTCGATTCACCCCATCTCAGGTAGTGCCCTATGCAAAACGTTTGCTTTCATACCATCAGGATCCTAACTTTGGAGAGTTTCCCTGCCTTAAACGTCCTCTGCCCTCCGCCTATTCATCCACCATCCACCACCACCCCGCTGACCTGTTCATCCCGTCCATGGTTTTTCTCTTCCGAGAAAGCATGTTACCTACGGCTCGTCCCCAGGCTACGTACGTGTCCATTCACCTCCTGAAAGACATGTCTCGGTCACCTCCGAGAGAGTTCTTGGCAGTGAGGAATAAAACCGCCACTGTCAAGGTCCGCGTGCAGGTTTCTGCGTGGACCTCAGCCGTTCGACTCCCCGCGTCACCTCGGGTCCATTCATAGCAAGGAGTCCTCCGAGGGCCGGGTCTTACGGTGAGAGTGTGTTTGGCTGTGAAAAACACCACCCCTGTTCACAGAGTTCCCAAAAACGGGGGGGTGGGGGGTTGGGGGGTTGGGGTGGGGGTCGGGGTGGAGCTGAGGAGGGCACGGCACGTCAGCATACCGAAGCGTCCGGAACCCCGAGGAGGCGGGCAAGGAAGGAAGATGTCCCCGGGACAAAACCTTCCCTCCCCGTCCTTAGGGTCGATGGCTGGACCTGAGAATTCCATGGACACGAGACGGATTTATGAAACCAGAATTCCAAGAAAGGGGACCTGGCTGGCCGAGACCCCAAAATGAGTCTCTTTGGGGTTTGTTAGGGCGGCAGGCCAGGAGACACCCGCCGTGTTCCACCCGACTCCCAAATGGGGCGAGTTTATCGAAGAAAAAAAAAAAAAAAGCCAAACCAAAAGCAAACACACACGCAGACAGAAACCCCAGCAAACACACACACACACACACACACACACACACACACACACACACACACACACACACACACACACACAACTCTGGGTGCGCTATCTGCTGTCCATGATTTCCCGTGCCTTTTGGACATGGCTGATAGGGATGGACATGAAACGGCAGGACAGCAAGCTGGCATCTCGGCCGGCCTAGAGAAGTTTCCCGAGTGAAATATCAGAACCAGGGCGGGGTGGGGATGGGGGGCGCAGAGAGAGGCGGGGAAGGGGGGCCCACGTCACCCGGGAGAGAAGCGGGGGGAGGGGGGCGCTGACCGACCTCGGTTCACCCCGTCCCCCTCCGGCCGAGAACCTGCCTTCGCTTCCTGCCCTCAGGTGTGTGAGAGGAGCAGGTTTCTTTCCCATAACTACCAACACATCATTTCAGTCTTGTTTGTGGGTTTCTTTTTGTGTGTTCGTTTTCTGGACGAGGCCAAAGAACCCTTCCAGTGAGTGGAGGCGTGTGTACAAAGGAGGATCTGACAGGACGGGAGGGTGCGGGTCAGTCCCTGTGCCAAGAAACCCAGAGAATCTGTCGTAGCTGAGGCTCGGGCCTTTTGCAGAAATAGGCCAAGAGAGTTCAGAGTTGATCCTTCACTGCCAAACAGTCATCACAGCAGTTTCCTGGAAGGGATTGTGTTGCAAGAGCCAGCGTGGTGACCCTCAGGCCTCAGGCCTCAGGCCTCAGGCCTCAGCCCGGCAGGCAGGCAGGCAGGCAGGCAGGCAGGCAGCGGCTATTGTCTGTTGGTCCCGCCCCCACCCCCACCCCCACCCCCGTTCCTTCTCCAGAGCTCCTTCCTAAGTCCCCTGGACTGACCTTTGCCAGGAGCGGGGGAGGGGAGGGGAGGTCCGGACGATTCATTCGGCAGGGCCTCGTTCAATCGCTCCATTCAAATGCAGAAAGCTCTCCGGTCAAGTCGGAGCCTTTGACTTTGCCTCGAGCTTCTCTTTAATGAATGGCTTTGTCTTTTTTCTTTCCCCAATTTCCCCACCCTTAGGCTGTCCCCTCCAAACTGCAGGGAGGGAAGGAGGGAGAGAGGTAAGGGATGGGAGGAGGTTGTGTGAGAAACAGGCCTTTTTTTCCAGGCAAAAGATGTCCCCTCCTTTTCCTAACCCAGGAAACCCCACTACACCATTTGAGAATCATGGACATGCATGGAAGCAGATGTCTTCACTTGAGATCTTCCTCCGCAGGAGGACAGAAAGGCGGGCCAGTGTGTCCCTCTTGTGCTGGCCGGTTCTTAAGTCACTTGAATTCAAAATAATCAATAGAGCATGGAGGCAGATTTTGGGGCGGCCTACTCTGGAGCCCAAGAGTTCCCTCCTCTGAAAGTTCCTTGGAACATATTAAAGCTGAGCTGGTGACTCGTGTGTGTAGGGATGTGTGTGTGTGTGTGTGTGTGTGTGTGTGTGTGTGTGTGTGTGTGTGTGAGTGAGTGAGTGAGTGAGTGAGTGAAGGAGATTTCTAGATGTCAGGGTCGAAGCAACTTTAGAAGTCTGCAACACCTCTGATGATGTCGTCGGGTGTTTGGTTCAAATTTCGGAGTGGCTCTCAAAGAAACAGGCACGAGGATTGTTTCCATAGGAGCCGTTGTGGCCGTTTCGTCAAGTTCTCTAGCTTCCGTTTGCAGAGCTTCAGGCAAAGGGCCATTTTAGTTCTCAGTGAGGCCAAGTCAAAAGGGTGGGAGAAAATGGCAAACGTTCATGGGGAGAGTCGTAGCCAGATATTGGAGGGAACTCAAAAAACTTCGGGATGCAGTCCAGTTTTCAGGTTAAGAACAACACCCTAAGGGAAACGAGTAGCTCCAGAACTTCATATCCACAAGTGAGTATCCCCGTTTTATGGAAACATAATTTTGGCCTCCAAGTAACGTATGCAAATAACTCGGTTGCCAAGGAAATAAGAAGCCTCACTGAGAGTTTCTGAATTAAGGAAGGTAGGGAGAAAAAGATCAGTGATTCCATCCTGCTGACAGAGGTATAAGTTACCAAATGGAGGTCCATCTTTAAAAATAAAAAAAAAGAAAAAAGAAAAAAGAAAATTGGGTTTTGTTGGTTTGTTTTTGTTTTTCCTTGTACCTGGAAAACAAAAGATTTAAGAATCAGTCCTAATCCCTCTGTCTCTCTGTCTCTTCTTTCTCTCTGTCTCTCTCTGTCTCAGTGTCTCTGCCTCTGTCTCTGTCTCTCTCTGTCTCTCTCTCTCTCTCTCTCCCCCCCTCCATATATACATATACATATATATACATACATACATGTATATACATATACCTACATACGTGTGTGTGTGTGTGTATATGTATATATGTATATATATATATATATATATATATATATATATATATATATATATATATATATATATAAAGGTATTTTACGTAGGGTTTTTTTTTTTTCACATTCTTTTCTCTCATAGGTTTATTACAAAGTATTGAGTAGAGTTTCCTGTGCTATATAGTAGGAGGCGCTTGCTTGTTGATTACCGATTTTATGTACAGTCATGTGTACATGGTCATCCCAACCCCCTAAGTTATCCCCCGCTTCCCCAATCCGTCCTACTTTACACAAGTAGTCATACACATTATCATCCTGTTCATCAGTTCATTCAATCCCGTGTAAGTCATCCTTGTTCTACTTGGAGTCCAGTCTTTCCATCGGTTCTGCCGACCTTGCCTGATGATCGAGCGTGACTGGACGAGTGACGGTTCCAAAAAGTTTGCAAGAGCTTCTGTGAAGGATTGTAGGATTTGCCCAGCGAAGCGGGTGCCGTGATCTGATCACAGGGGAGGCTGTGGAAGGTAGACCCCAAGTGGCAAACACATTTTGTTTTTTTAACAGTCTCTGTGCCACGGTGAGGACATCAGGCTTGCAGTGAGTGAGGGAAGACTTCAACCCACACGGAAGACATACCTACGGCCACAAGAATGTTTGGATGACCCCTACTAAGTGGCAGTGGAATGAAGTCCAGTGGCTGGGGTTCAGAGGGTCCAGAGAGAGGAGGTTTTCTTTCCAGAGAGAAAAATAGTTCCCACCCCCCCCCCCCCCCAGGGTTACAAGCATGACAGGTCAGACGTTGCCGGTAGACTGTAGAAATCTTCCCGCCAATGTCTATGTACAATTGGGGTCATCTTCAAGGCACCATGGGTGGGTGAAGGAATGCAAGGTGGAGTGTGGGGGTGGGGGAGGGGGGAGGTTGGCCAGGGAGTAACCAACCGGCCGGGCCGCCGTCTCCCGTCTGCCATAGCCCCGACCGGCTGTTGACAGGACAGAATGGACTCGATCCACGTGTGCCCCGCCACCCCCACCACCTTTCAACAGGCTGTTGTTGCTGCCTTGGCGTGAACGTCGGTTAGAACACCTCCCTGATACTGGGTTCCGTCCCTTTCGTGTGAGCCTCCATTTTGACGACGACAGACAACCCTTTATGCCAGGGCAGAGAAGACTTCCAGGAAGAAACATCCCATCATGTCTGGAACAGTTAGAACACATCGGTGTACAGACACAAGCCAAAGTAGACTTCACGTTGTTCCTTCCTCTTTGACGACGCTTCCCGTGTCATCGAAGCTCTCCAAGAAACGTACTCAGTTTCATCTCTCTCGTTTCTCAGGAGAGAGAACACATTTTTGGGCTATTTCGAGGGCCCTCTCCTCCTGCATCCTAACTCAAAGTGCGTTCTAAGTCCAAAGGACTTCACCTGTCCTTCAACCGGGGGGCAAGTGTGTCCAAAATATCCAAAAGGTTGTAAAGCACTTAATCGGATATAGGTCACTGTGAAACAGTGCTTCGCTAGCCAGGTCACCGACATCCCAAGGAGAGACTTGCTAGGCAGAGAGAGAAGCTTCTTCTTCAGTTCCGAGCCACACCTGGTTCTTTGAATCTCGAGAGGACTAAGCTGATGTGAGTCCTCCGAGACCTGATAACGGCAACCTAGAAAATAAGTGATGACTTTTGACAAGGCATAAGCTTTTCTTTCTTGCTTCCTTTTCCTTCCTTCCTTCCTTCCTTCCTTCCTTCCTTCCTTCCTTCCTTCCTTCCTTCCTTCCTTCCTTCCTTCCTTTCTTCCTTCCTTCCTTCCTTCCTTCCTTCTCTCTCTCTCTCTCTCTCTCTCTCTCTCTCTCTCTCTCTCTCTCTCTTTCTTTCTTTCCTTCCTTCTCTCCTTAAAGATAAAGGAAGAAACCTTTCCTAATCTAATCTAATCTCTCATGATGGACAGAGCAGACTGATGAAAGAAAAACCCAAACCCTAAACCCAAACCCAAACCTTGTCCTTTTAACATAGAGAGACAACTAAATTCTATTTTTGCACTTGTTTCACGTTGATACGAAAACTCATTTCTGTCTTTGAATCCATCCTCATCTTATCCAGTCAGTCCTGACCACGGATCCGATTCCTTTCCAAAGACCATTTTCTTCACACACCTTTTCCAATCGTCTGTGCCCATTTTTAGCCTGTCCCTCGTTTTCTTTCTTTTCCATTGAGAAGTGACCACCTTTAGGACTAAAATCTCTTTCTCCTTCCCCCAAACATTATCTGCATATCTTCTACTTTGCCTCCCCACTCCCCCAAAAAAGTCCTCTTCCTACCATGAGGATGGCGACATCAGGTAGCTTGGACCACACACGTTCCGTTCCTTCTTTGGAATGCCTCGTCCTTGGACACTGTCTGTTTTTTTTTTTTTTTTTTTTCTTTCTTCAGTCAGTCAGTGAAAGTAAGGAAGCCAACCACAGTGAACAGTGTGAACATGGAATACTTTGTAGAAGTCTAGGCTCCTACCGAGTACACTCTTTCCCTAAAGCACAAGATCTATCTAGGCATGGAACCAAACATGCTCAGTCTCTCCTCCGTAAGAGGTCCAAAGCAGGGAGACCCTTAGACTTGTGGAGCCATGAACATTTCAGTATTTTATCTTATGTGGAGGTGATGTAGACACTCGCTGAGATTTCACCCTGCCAATGGCACTTAGCCAACCTCTAAGCCTAGAGATGACCAGAGATGTTGGAAAGTCTTGAAGTCGGCCTATGGAAAACAATCATTGGGGGGAGAGTTCCCCTTAAACATTCTTATCTCGTTAACATCTATGCCCTCTATTCGTTAGGAGCAGTCCTACTTAGATGATTCGTGAACATTTCATGAGACATGAGGGCGGTTCAGTTCGTCATGGTGTCTACACCTCCCGCCCCCCTCCCCTTTCACGTGAGAGATTTTCTTCCTGATTTCAGAGGGGAGAAGTAAAAGAGAGTCAGAGCGTCCCTCTCGTGGTGTTGTCAGTCTAATTCCAAAACTTCTCTATGCCACGGAGGCACGTTTGGGGGCGGCCTACTCAGGGCCCCAAGACTTTCAAAGTCAAACTCAAGGAGGACGTAAATGTACTTCATGCCACCGAACCCGAACCCGAACCGGTGAACCCGATGGCTTACTAGGAGATGACGTGTCATTGGCCCACCCATTTAAGACACGGAACCAGACACCCTCTCCTCGATGACTCGGAGCAAGTGAGTTCCTGGGGGTGGGGTGGGGTGGGGTGGGGTGGGGTGGGGAGGGTGTCTGTCGGAGAGGGTCCTCTGCTCCAGGTGGGTCCATAAGCACTGCACATGACAGTAGGTGTTCATGGTGTTCTTGGGAAGGAAAGACAGGGAGAATTTTATTTTGAAAAGCTTATCTTCTCACAGCATTTACACTATGAACGATGATGCAACTTCACGGGGGGTGTGCGGGGGCAGTGAAGGCCAGGGAGCCTGGCAACATAGAAGAGCCACGGAGGCTGGCTGTGTGTGACCCCAAGGATGTCCGGCGACTCCTCTCACTTGGGGTGGGGGGTGGGGGGCGGGGGTGGAAGCGGGGGGCGAGATTCCTGTGTGTCTGTCTGCATTCATCAGTCGTGGGAGAGGAAAAACGACGTTCCCTCGACGATCCTTCTGAGTTCTTGCCTGAGAGGCCCCTGTCCCCAAAAGACAGCTCGAGAAGAGAGCGACCCACGGCTGAGGAACGCGTGCACCGTGACCCCCACGCAGGAGAAGCCCAAGCCAGGAGTCACTCGAAAGGGCGGGCTCTGAGCTTGAGCTTCTTCTCGAGGAAGATCTTGGTCCTCCTTTCAGGTCAGGAAGAAGAGGGAGAGGCAGAGCGGCAGAGCGTCCTCGTCGCCCACCCGTCGTTTCTGAAGCGCCTTCAATTCGAACTCATCTGTGTGCCAAAGCGGTCCATTTCGGGGTGCCCTATTCCGGTTCCCTCCCCGCACGGAGAAACATGTTCTGTCCCGATTCACTGAAATGCTCCCAAAGGGCCTTGGTGTGAGGCAGTGGACCTATGCCCATCCTGCCTCCTCTTCAAATCATTTCTACCGATACAGAAGAAGAGACACCACCCCCACCCACCATGGCCTGCCAAAGGCAGTGCAGCAGCTATCCCTGTGGGAGTGGGATCCGGTAGCACGCGAACATCAGTCCAACATCCCTTCCAAATCCATGAGTTCTCATGGAAAATGAGGATGCCCCATGACCGGGGATGGGGGGGAGTGGGGATGGGTGAGGGAGAGGGAGACAGAAAACGAGGAAGGGAGAAAGTGGAGGAGAGGCCAGGAGAGGGAGAGAGAGGAAAACGAGAGAGGGAGGGAGGGAGGGAGGGAGGGAGGGAGAGACAGGGAGGGAGAGACAGGGAGGGAGAGACAGGGAGGGACAGGGAGGGAGAGACGGGGGGGGTGGAGAGAGACAGAGACAGAGAGACAGAGACAGAGAGAGAAGAGAGACAGAGAGACAGAGAGGGAGACAGAGAGAAAGAAAGAGAGGAGGCGGGAAGAAAGGGATAAAGTGGGGGAGGAAGAGCAGGGGTGGGGGAGAGCGCGAGAGCGAGCGCGAGCGCGAGCGCGAGAGAGCGAGCGCGAGAGCGAGAGCGAGCGCGAGAGAGAGAGAGAGAGAGAGAGAGAGAGCAGAGAGAGAGAGAGAGAGAGAGAGAGAGAGAGCAAGAGAGCGAGAGCGAGAGCGAGAGCGAGAGCGAGAGCGAGAGCGAGAGCGAGAGAGAGAGAGAGAGAGAGAGAGAGAGAGAGAGAGAGAGAGAGAGAGAGAGACCGGGAGAAAGAAAGAGACAGCGAGTGGCAGAGACAGAGACAGAGGCGGAGAGTGAGCGACAGGGAGCCAGGTAAAGGAAGGACACAGTGCTAGGGTATCTTCTGAGTGTTCGCACGTGTTTTCTGAGCTATGGAGATCAACATCAGTCCCATGAGAAGAAGAGAATGTGCCAGCCCCAGCCAGCACTGCTTGTCTTTTTGCAGAGATGAGAGTTTTCTAAGTTCGGGGCCCCCAGTGAGGGAAGCCGCCCCTTGTGTTCTGCCCGTGACCCTGATCGGGATGGATGGAGGACGAGGCGACGTGGTTGGGGCTTTCCCCCCTCCCCGCACCCCCCCCCCCAAGTCGGGAACCTCTCTTTCTACCTCTTTGCACACTCCATTCATTCTGAGACCACCGTTGGCATAGTCCTTTCCATGTTAAACATGATACGCCCTTGCCAAGAGACCCAAGTTCTGGAACCTCCAATGGATCTCTCCTGTATGCGT
>NW_027136089.1:0-2500 GCF_039906515.1 Pseudorca crassidens | reverse complement strand
CACACGGACGGGGGGCGGCGGGGGCTCGGGCCGAGGCCCGGCCACCCCTCACCTCCCCGCCCGCCCGACGGGAGCGGGGCATCGCGGGCACGGCGGCCGGTCCGCGACGGCCGGCCGGGGTCCCGACGACCCGCGCTCGGGCGAGCGCGCCGGGGCGGGGCGCGGCGCGGCAGGGGGACGGACGGCGGTCCCCCCAACCTCGCCCAACACGCAACGACGCCGGCGGACGGGCGGCGGCGGCGGCGGCGGCGGACCACGGAGCGGCGCCGCGGCAGGCCCGGGAAGCGAAACACACCGGGACGCGGCCCGGGGGTCGGCAGACGCGACGGACGGGGCGGATGGACGGACGGGAGACAGGGCCGACGAGGCGCGGCTGGCTCGGCCGCCGCCGCGGAGGCGCGGCGACGACCTCGCGGAAGACGTGGTGGGCGGGGGCGGACGCGCGCCGACGCGAGGGAGGCCCGGGGGCCATCCTAAGGGCACGGACGCGAGTCGGCCGCCGGGGCACGACACGGGGTCTCACCGCCAGAGGCCTCCAGCGCAGGGGCGGTCCCGCGGCACCCAGGACGCCGACTGGCCTCCTCGGCCCCCCACCAGGGTGCCCCCCCTCGCGGGGCTCGCGCCCACCACCGCCAAACACCCACGAGCCGCGGCCAGCCCCGCGACAACAACACTCTCCCGCGCGCACACCGGCCGCCCCACGTGCCCCGCCACACACGCCTCCGCCGCCGCGCCCGACTCCCCCGCCTCAGGGACCGTGAGCACTCCACCCGGGGACGCCGCCCGCCGCGGCGGCCGGGGCGGGCGACACCCTCACGTGGGCGAGGCCGGCTCGATCCCAGACGGGGAAGGGGGCACGGAGGGCTGGGGGCCGGGGAGGGCCGGCGGCCACGGGGAGGGGGCGGCACGCACACACACAGCGGCGAGGGCCGCGGGGCAGGGGCGCAGGGGCGCCCGCCCAGGGACAGGAAGGGCCGAGGCACGACCGGGCCCGCCAGGGAAACAAGCGCGGGGTCCCACCGCCACACACACGAGGGCGGTCCCACGACGCCTGGGACGCCGGCCGGCCCCGGCCACCCTGGGGGTCTCCCACGACCCGGCCCCGCCGCCGGGGCCCGTGTGCGACGGTTTCCCCCCGCGTGACACGGAGGGACCCGTCCGCCCAAACTCAACCTCCTCCGTCCTCGCCACATCCGCCTTCATCTGAGTCCGACCCCCGGGGCTCGCGCCCCAGGGAAACGCTCCCGAGCGAGGCGACCCGCACCGTGCCCACACACCGCCCCCGGCCGCGACTCGCGGCGAGGGCAGGCGCGACGGGCTCCTCGCGGCTGCGGGACTGGGGAGTCGGGACGTCCGTGCGTCCCCGAACCCCACCTCGGGCTCGCCACCGCGCGGGTCACCGCACGCGCACACACACGCGCACACACGGCCCCGCGCCGGACGCCGGCCTGGCGGGACCCTCCCCCGACTCAGAGGGGGGAGGCGCGGGCCGCGGTAGGCAAAGAGCGGCACTCGGCCCCACCGCGGGGCCGGCGCAAGCCCTCCCGCGAGGGCGAGGGCCTCTGCCGCCCACGTGGCTCTGGCAGTGGCCACCGTGGCCCACTGCACGCTTGGGAGGGGCAGCGGCTGGGGGGTCCGGTACCCCAAGGCTCCCTCTCGGATCGCTAGAGAAGGCTTTCTCACCGAGGGTGCGTCATCCCCCACCCATCGTCTCTGCCCTTCGGGCCCACGGAGGCGCTCCACGAGCCACCAAGTCCACGACTGGCCGTGGGAGGGGTGGGGGGGTCTGCGGTATGGGTAAGCACACGGCCCACTGGAGCGTTCGCGGCCACAGCCTCGGGGGCACAACCTCTGCCGCCCCCCAGGCTCGTCCACCGGGCTCCGGAAGGGGGGAGCACGCCCGAGAAGCGCGACAGACGCCCCCTTCTCGCAGGCCCCGGCCCAACGCGATCGCACCCACGCCCGTGTGCGACTCCCCACACACACGCAAGTGGGGGGCGGCGGCACACGCGGCGTCGGCCCGGCCACGAAGTCAGTCCCCCCCACGGCACACCGTGGGAGGACGATGGCGACGAGGTGGCAGGCCCCCGTCCCCCACCGAGGGAGAGAAACAGAGGCAAGCCCCCGCGCCCTTTACCGTCTCGACCCCCCCAAGAGAGCCACTCACGGGACACACCACCGCAGCGGAGACCCCGAGGAGCACGCTGGGAAAAGGGAACGACACCACCGCTCGGCCTCGCGCGCCTGAGGGACGACCTGGAGCGCTCCAGGGGCACCACAGAGGACCGAGCAAGTCACGCTCACGCGCCGGCAGCGGGCGCGCGGCGCAGCGGCGGGACGGCCCCCACCGACGCGGGGAGGACCGCCCGCGAGGCACACGCCAAGGAGGCGAAGCGAGAGCGTCTGCTGCGTCCGAGGACCACGGCCCCGCCCACGCCATGAGGCAGGAGGCGGGAGACCGCAGGTCAGGGCCGGAGACCACCACCCCTGCCTCCCACAC